>NC_048222.1:72926715-73036619 GCF_002007445.2 Ailuropoda melanoleuca
CCGGTTTTCCCCGCCTTCCTCGCCCGGATTAAACCCTTGAGGTTGGATCCGGGGGGGCGTCGGGAGGGCCGCGCCGGGCACACCCAGGCGGGCTGCGGGCGGGCGAGGAGTGCGAGGAGTGCGGGGTTGCTCCCACTGCGCGCCGCGGCTCTGGGGGAACGAGTATAAATTCTTAAGTTGCTTCTCGGCCCCGGGCACCCCCAGTGCCTGGCACTCAGCGGGCGCTCAATAAATATTTGTTGAATGAATGAGCAGTTGACTACCGCATTCACCCCCTGGAGCTTTAACTGACACTGCGAGAGCCGGAAGCCGGACTCCAGGGCAGACGTGATCCCCCCGCGCCACCGTTTATAGCTTTCAAAGCAGGCTCATTTGTCTTCAGGTAAATAGAGACCTGATGCAAGGGAGACGTGCTCCTCAGAAGTGTCAGCTTCCTGGGGGAGCTCCGTTGGGAAGAATTCTTTAGAGAGCCTTAACTTGGACATCCTGTACCCCCTCCCAACACCGGGACTCCTCCCCAGCCGGAGAAACGCACACCCTTATGCTCAAGGGAAAAGTTCGCCCCAAGACTCCCCCCCCTTTCCAAGAAACCAGCAGCCTAAAGAGCATCCCTGCGGAGACAGGGACAGGGCACGTCCGAGTCTTCTCTCCCTCACTGACTGTATAGCTTGACCAACAGCCCAATGCAGGGACTGCTCCTTTGAACCGCAGGAGGCTCCACTTGGAGCCCTCTGAAACCCCTCCTGGAACTCACTTCCTCCTGGAGAGACCTGGGGAATGAAGATGGGATTAGAGATCCCTGAGTTGAGGAGTGAAGGGGAGGGACGTTTTGCTACCTGACCCACAAAAGTAAAATCTCAGAGTAAATGACCAGCCGATTTATGTTCACGGTTTGAGAAAACACCTCTTGAAAGAAATTGTTTTGTCCTTGCAGTCTGTGAAATTTTCCTTGCCTATTTGGAACATGAAACAAAGATAAACACGTAGTCAAAGGGAGTGAAACTTGACTGGAGAATTAGTGCATTGTAACTTTGGTAACTTTGGTAAAACCAGATGTGAAATTTAAAAAAAAAAAAAAAAGGTCCTGTTCTAGGTGGTTTACTCCTAGCGCACGCACTTTCTTCTCCATCAAAAATAGGTATTTATTCACAGCGTGTAGTGATAATTTAAGAATCTGTCACTTTAGACTTAACATCCAGAAGGCATGAAGGCATTCCACCATCTCCCTGAATATAATTTTTCTTTCTCTGCCAATGACATCATGATTAACCTAATTTCCTGGGCCAGATAATCTCTTCTTTCCACAAATGTTAGACACTGTTGTAAGAATGGATCACAGCAGTGAATACAGTAAAATCCCTACCCTCATAGAGCCTGCAGTCTGGAAGAGGAGAGTAAAACAAAACAAATAAAGATATGCCACATGAGGCGAAGCACAGTAGAGACAAATCCAAAGCAGGGAAGATAGGATGTCTGGGGGGACAGGCTGCTGCTGTTTTATACTGTGTGGTCTGTGAAGGTGACATTGAAGTGTAAGACCAGAACAAAGTACGGATTCCAGGGAAAAGTATTCTGGATATCAGGAATGACACATGCAGAAGCCTGGAGGCATGTTTAGCAGGTTCCCAAAACTGCAAGGAATCCTGGTTGGTAAGAGGTGAGTGAGGAGCAAACTTGGTCCAAGAGGCACAGGGTGGCCAGATAGAGCAGGACCCTGAAAGGCACTGTAAGGACTTATATAGTACAACAGAAGACGAAGTTGGAGGGTTTTAAGCCAACCGAGATCACAGTCTAATTTGCTTGCCTGTGGGATGAACAGGCTATAAAGGCCCAATGGAAGACATAGTAATATTTCAGTAGTTCAAGCAAGAAACGAAAGTAGTTGGGTCCAGGATGGTAGGGGAGAGATGGAAAAGAGGTCAGGTTCTTGACATATACTGAAGGCAGAACCAACAGGAGTGCAGAGTGCACAGAGGGGAATTTACTGCGAGGCTTCTGGACACTTTGATTAGCTTATGTTTCTGGAAAGTTTGCAAAGAAAAAAAAAAGTGTGTGTGTGTGTGTGTGTTTTCTTAAGATCTTTACTACATATGCTTCAGGCCCCAGAGACCTTGGATCTTGTCCCTGGGTGTGATAGACAAGATGGGTCAAGGGTGACTTTAAGGCTGGGGGCTTGAGTAACTGGTAAATATATCCAATTGTTCTGTATTGAAGGTTTTCTTTCTTATTTCTTTACGGCTAACTTTGTCATACCTTCCTCAGTGATGCCTCCATGTGGACTGTTAGGAGCTGAAGCACTTGCATTATAGAATGGGGGCTTCACAAAGTTATTTTAATCACCTCTGTTCAAGGAAATTGACCAATGGTCTCTAACCTCCGGTATATTCTGAATTTAACACACGTCAGCGTGTTCATGCTCATCCAGTGGATCTGGATTTCTACCAAAATCATTTCAGCTGCCTTTTCTGGAATGTTTTCAGCTGCCACCCCCTACCACTTTTCGCAAAACTTGAATTTGGGCACTGGATATTTCAAGTTTGACAATAGTTGCATTAAGAGGGTTGGAGGCAAACGGAAAATTTTAATTACAGCTTTCAGTATGTTTATTCTTTTTCCTCTGAAGACTGAAGTCCACCCACTTTGTTATATCAGATGGTTAAATCCCAATTTGAAAGTCCATTTAAATCATAAAAGCAGAGCTATTCAATGTGTTTTATTAAAATGAGGCTGAGAATTAGGGAGTCAACTAGATGGGTAGGTGGAATAAAAGGATGATTCCCAGAAATATCACTTTCTCTTTCCTCTGATATCTTTTCAGAAGAAACTAAGCATACCCCACAACCGGAGATATTCAGACTCCAAAACCTACACAAATACAAACATATTTATGCACTAGCATACTCGGCTTGAAGGTGCCTTGGAGAAAGAAATGAGGATAAATGAATTTGGAGGCTAGTTTGACATGAAAATTGTGGCTATCCCTTACAATGCCTAAGAGAATAGATGCATGTGAGGATAACTGGCAAGAGCTTCACTTCCTCCATAGATTACCAGGTTTATTTTGCCAAAATTGGCTGACTTGATTGCTTCTCTGAAGGAAGTTATGGATTCTGCTTAAAAACCGTCTCTTTTTTTTTCTAGGTAGAAGAGGCTCATTCTTTGAGCCTACATATGAGTGAATGTAGCTGCTAGAATGTGCCCCTCCCAAAAAAAAAGGAGGAAAAATGTAATTGGCTCTAACCACCACTTTAAGGTCTTCTGAGGACAAATGCTTTAGGACAAGGTGGTTGTATGCAGGTCAGGCTCAGGGCATTGCATTGTCCTTTGGGACCTGTGAGCTAAATGGGACAAAGGAACTGACCTCCACACCCCTAGGAGAATTTTTTTTTTTTAAATATACCCTACAAACTCACATCACTATCTACTCTCTGCCCCCCAAATGATTTGTCTGGTGAGCATCTTTGGGTCTGTTCTTGCCTCTGCCATGTGGCTTTGTAGGTCCTGTTTCTCTGATGAGTGAGAAATGATGGTCGGTGTTCTAATGCCAGTCGTATCCTCATCCCCATTGCTGCAAGATTTATGCTTGGCAAGCGCTTTCACCCTCTTCATGAACACAGCAAAAAGCTTTTAGTTTTGTTTCTAGAATGCTTGTTGCTGCAAATATTGAAATATGCTTCGAGATGACGTTTGGGAGAAACCAATGACATGAGCAATTCAAAGTCATCAGTCTGATGAAAATTGGATCAATATTCAGGTGAGAAGCAATGAAAACCACTTGAGTTTTCAAAACTTTCTTTATAGATGTATCTTGAAAAGTTCCTATATGAACTTGAAAGTTTGTCTTCCTTAAACTCTTTAAAACAAGAGATGGTGGGAACTAAGAAGCAATGTGAAAAAATTATAATGTAAGCTTAAGTAAAAATAATTAAATTGTATATGCCATAATATAACTATATAAAATTATATTTACATGGAAAAATTACTACAGAGGAACATTAAAAAATGGAAAGTTTTATTCAGCCTTCTTCAAAATAAAATAAACAAAAGAAAACCAGTTGATTGCTGAGGTTCCTGGATGATGTAGGAAAACAGGAAATTAAATGCCTAAATTTGACCTTTATTTGGGACAAGAGTGAAGTTTCATTCTGCAGCCTCTTGGTAACAGTGACACTGTGACTATATTGTTTAAGTGACTGTCATAGTCAGCAGATATGTCTTCCTATTACTTCATGGTCAGTTAAGAAACACACATTCAATCCAGAATTTTTATTTAACACCAGATAGATTTTTCATGGTCACCAGCTGTAGTGTAACAATAATAATTAATATTCATGGCCTGTGCCTGGCACTATTCTAAATCAACTTGTGTAATCCCCACACAACCTAATGAGCTAAATCAAACTATTTTCATCCTCCCCCCTTACAAATGTGGAAAGCATGGCCCAGAACATGCTAAGATATTGCCCACATGATAAGTTAGTGTCAGAACGAAATTCAAACCCTGAGCAGACTGGCTCCAGGGTCCATGCTCTAAACCAGAAGTCAGTGAACTGTTGCTATAAGGGGTCCATATATATATTTTAGATTTTGCAGGTGATCTGGTCTCTGTTGCAAACACTCCACTGTGTAATTAGAGCAGGAAAATAGCCATAGACAATATGTGAACAAATGAATGTGGCTGTTTTCCAATAAAACTTTACGTGTAGACATGAAATTTGAATCTCATAATTTTCACGTGTCATGAAATAATCTTTTTGACTTTTTCAATCGTTTAAAAATGTAGAAAACCTTCTTAACTTGAAGCTTGTACAAAAATAGGTTGTGTGTTGTTGTTGGCCCAGGGGCCATAGGTGGCCAATTCCTGCTCGAAACCATTACCGCCACATTTTGAAGTAAGTGGAAAGGCTGGGGGTGCCACCAGGAGAAGGGTCAGGGTGACAAGTGAGACATCAGTGTAGGAACTTTCCACCAGAAGTCTGCTGTATGAGTTTGGGTAAAGCTCCTGGAATAGAAGTCGTTGGAAGAGAAGGACTCCAAGTAACACAAGTTACCTTAGAGGTCGGGGCACTTCTGAAAACAGTATCTGTTTGGGGGAACTGTCTCCTGGCCTAGCCCTCTGAACTCTATTCTGGATGACAGGAACTATAAATAAACATAACTAAACCTCTATAAGACAGCATACAAGCAACTGCTTTGCTACCCGCTGAACAAGCAGACTCCTACAGGTGGATGGGGGAGAAACATTTATCACACCATCATTCATAACAGCCAAGATATGGAAACAGCTAAGTGTCCATCCAAAGATGAATGGATAAAGATGTGGTGTGTACATACAATAGATTACTGTTCAGTCATGAGAAAGACAGGCCTTTGTGATAGCATATGGATGGACCTTGAGGGCATTATGCTAAGTGAAATAAGTCAAACAGAAAGATAAATACTGTATGATCTCTCTTAAAGGTGAAGTCTAAAAAAAGCCAAATTCATAGAGAGTATAATGGTGGTTGCCACGTCTGGGGGTTGAGAGAAGTGAGGAGATGTTGGTCAAAGGTCACAAACTTCCAGTTCAAAGATGAATGAGTTCTGAGGATCTAATGTACAGTATGGTGATTATAACTAACAATACTGTATTATATGCTTGAAAGCTGCTAAGAGAGTAGATCTGAAATGTTCTCACCTGAACTATACAAGAAAGCATATGGTAATTACATGATGTGATCAAGGTATTAGCTATAGCTGTGGGGGTAATTATTTTGCAATATATGAATGTATCAAATCAACATGTTATACACCTTAAACTTACACAATGTTATATGTTAATTATATCTCAGTAATGCTGAGGGGGAAATGAGTGGAGGGAGGCATTCTCTTGAGTATCCTAGTGGAAATGACAATGGGTGTTCTCAGATCATGGTGCCAGAAGGAGATGTGACCACCTCTGTGAAAAAGTTTGCAAGGCCAGGTAGATACCGATGATATCATCTGGCAAAGGTCAGAGCACAAGAAAAGAAAGCAAAGTGGGCAGATGGGTGTGAATTCTGAGTTACACCCTCTGGGCTTTTCCAGAAATACTAGAAGGGAGACTTGGCAGGGGAAGGAGGGTGTTGAAACTGTAGAACCAGGGACCGATAGGAATTCTTATTTTTTTTCAGTTTTGCTGAAATATAATGACGTATCAAATTGCATGCGTTTAAGGTGTGCGATGTGATGATTCGATACGCTTCTATATTGTGAGATAAGGACCACAGTAAGGTCCATTTCTGTCACTTCTACCACTTTGTGTGTGTGGTAAAAACATTTAAGATTTACTCTTAGGAAGTTTCAAGGACATAATACAGTATTGTTAACTATAATCACTATGCTGTACATTGGATTTCCAGAACCTGTCCACTTTATAACTCGAAGTTTGTGCCCTTTGCCAACTTTTCCCCCTCCCCCTAGGCCCTGGTAACCATCAATCTCCTCTCTATTTCTAGAAGTTCGACTTTTTTTTTTTAGATTCCACATATACGTAAGATCATACAGTCTTGGTCTTTTTCTGTCTGACTTATTTCACTCAGCATAATACCCTCAAGATCCATCCATGTTCTTGCAAATGGTAGGATTTCCTTCTATTTCCACGCTGAATAATACCACACTGTGCGTAAATACACCACATTTTCTTTTCCCATTCATCCGTTGATAGGATATTTCCATATCTCGACTATTGTGAATAATGCTGCAGTGAACATGGGAGGCAGATATCTCTTCCATATCCTGTTCTCATCTCCTTTGGACATACAGATAAGGAATATTCTGAAATGTTTTCACATTCATTAGCTCACTAAAATTGAGACCGCTATTTGCTGCCTTTAACTGTCCTTGGTCTCAGAATTCATGTTTTTGAATGTCAGCCTTTTTATTCTCTTGAGAGAACCTACGTTCAGCCTCGGATTGTTCGTGCCACAGTATGAGTAACTCCAAGTTTTAGGGATTGCTCATTGGGATTACAAGATTTTAAATTGGGATCATTTGAAAGCTGTTCTTTGAATCAAGCAAATCTGTGATTGCCAAGCCCATTAATGATAGCTTAACAAACCTTTCATGTTAAAATGTAGACAACATTCTAAAGTAATAGTCTGCAATCTCAGAGTATGGCTTCAGCCCAAGATGGTTTCGCCTCCTATTTGGGCAATATTCCCAAGCTCACTTCTTTCAAGATAACAAGATATGTCTACATACTTTGCCCAGATCACCTGGCTCCGCTGCATCGCGGGAGGGCGCCCCCGGGCTTTCTACTTACATAGTTTCTTAGTCATGTTACTGTGGCAGAATGTTCTTATTTAAACAAGCCCTTCCCTCCCATAAAATTATGCCTCAGGGTTCGTTTCTCAGAACCACTCATACCACAGAGGCAAAAAGTCTTTTAGGAGAAGTAAACCCGCTTATGTTCTTTGTGGAGACAAACGCCATTTAGAAATGACCTGACTTCGAGTCCCACATCAGGCTCCTTGCTCAGCAGGGAGCCTTCTTCTCCCTCCCCCTGCTTGTGCCCCAGAGTGCTCTCTCTCTGACAAATAAATAAAATCTTAAAAAAAAAAAAAAGACCTGACTGCTAACGTCTGTCCTTGTTAACTGGGCGTGGCCCACACTTCAAGTCCCAGGAGGGCTCTGGCCCTGGGAGTTGTTTTTGATTTCTCCTGTAATTTGCCAAAAGGGCCTCTCTTGACTTTAGTCCTCCTATTTGTGAACCTGTTGTTGTAATTCATTGCCTGGGTTCAAATGTTAGAATTCTTCAGTATAAGTGTGTTCTTTGAAGACAGGAAACTACCATTCACCTAAAATGTGAACAACAGGAAAATTCCAACGGCCATGTATTTTACTTAAGGTTCTGTGAGCCATTTTAAGTAGAAGCATACCAATAAAATGAATAGACCTGTAGTGAACACAGCCAAGAATCAAAGAAAAACAGGGGCGCCCGGGTGGCACAGTCTGGTTAAGTGATCGACTCTTGATCTCAGCTCAGGCCTTGATCTCTGGGTCCTGAGTTCAAGCCGTGCGTTGTGCTCCACACTGGGCCCGGAGCCTACTTAAAAAAACAAAACAAAACATAAATATGAAACTAAAAATACCAAAGGACATAGGACCACAGAATTAGAGGAGCAAATTTACATAAGATTATGCACTTAGTTCTCACTTAATAAATTGTAAACATCACAAACAGAATTCACTGGGAAAATGTAAATGACCAAAATTGAGCCAAGAAATACACAACCTCAGGCGGCCAAACAGCATAGAAGACATCGAAAATGTCGTCAAAATACTACGTCTAAAAAACGTGGCAGGCCTAGCTATAAAGGCAAATACTTTTGTATATTCCAAGAAGAGATCAGTTGAGGATGTAATACAAATTCTTCCATAGAAAAAGATGGAATGCTTACTGATTTATCGTATGAAACAGCATAACCCTGGCAGAAAAATCTGTTAAAATGTGGGAGGAAAAAAAATACAAATTGATATTTGTGCAAATATAATACAAATACAGCTATAAATAGAGATTCAGAATGAAATATTAGTGCATCTCATCAAGCATTCAATATGGATAAGCAATCATGTGGGTGGATATACAAAAGGCATTTGATTAAAATTAGCATTCGCTCGCAATCCAAACTCTTAGTAAACTAAGAATAAGACGTACATCCTCAACTTGACGAGGAGCGTATCCTGGAAACTGGCAGACCGCATCACACTTAAGTGCTGTCATGTATTCCCGTTCACCAGAAATAAGAAGTGAGGTCCTGTAACACCGTGGTTAGAGCAGTATTCAGGGTTGCTCTATCCAATGCAAGGAAATGCAAGACATGAATTTGAGACCAAATTGTTATTGTTTGCTGATCATATAACTGGCTAACAGAATCAACAATGAGGGGCCCCTGGGTGGCGCAGTCGTTAAGCGTTTGCCTTCGGCTCAGGGCGTGATCCCGGAGTTCTGGGATTGAGCCCCACATCAGGCTCCTCCCCTGGAAGCCTGCTTCTTCCTCTTCCACTCCCCCTGCTTGTGTTCCCGCTCTCGCTGGCTGTTTCTCTCTCTGTCAAATTAATAAATAAAATCTTTAAAAAAAAAAAAAAGAATCAACAATGAATATTTTCAAAGAATCAGAATTTTATTATATAATATATTTAACTCTTTTCCCTTGTTTTGATGTACATGTATGGGGACTCCATAGGCCAAAACAAAACAAAACAAAACAAAACACACACCAAAAAACAAAACCCAAACCAAAAACTACTGGGATTCTTTCACCAAATTTACTACTATATGGTATGTGTGATATTTCAGTTTCTGCAAAGTTGGGTTAAACTTAACCCATCTTTAAACACAGAAGAGAATTTAGCTTCAAAATTATTTCACCTGTCACGGAGAAGTTTAAACAGGTCAGCCCAGTTGCTATTATTTTGTCAGTAGCGTGCTCTCTTGGGTAGATAGCCTTGGGCCTTTCGGTGGGTTGTAGAATTCTGCAAGGCTGGTGCTGCTGCCCCCCTAAGAGGCATTAGTGGGACCCTCAGAGTTCACCTCCCAGCCCAGGGTGAGCTGACAGCCCTGCCCCTGTTGTCCATCTCTGCTAACACCATCCTTTGTGCTCAGACCACAGAACTATGGCAGCAAACAAGACTTTGGGGTGTGGTTGCACAAATACATTTTGCACTGAGCCTGTGCTTGCCTACAGTTGGCTCTGAGGGAGCCTCTTACCCTTAGGGACTGAGTTAACTCTTAGAGATAAATCTCTAAACCCTGTGATGCGAAGGAGCCCTGAGCCATGCTGCAGTTCAAGCCTGAGGGACCAAATAAGTTCCAACCGGTAGCTTCTAGGCCGGCCTAGAGAATGACCTGAACTTAGTTGCAATGACAACAGCATAGGAAATAAAATTCATGAAGGTATTGGTGAGAGCAATACAAATTGAATTGGAAAATATAATTATAGGGGCGCCTGGGTGGCTCAGTCAGTTAAGCGTCCCCCTCTTGGTATGACTCAGATCCTGATCTTGTGGAATCGGGCCCTGAGGCGGGCTCACACTCAGTGGGGGATCTGCTTGAGATTCTTTCCCTCTAAGGTCCCCTGCCCCGCCCTGCGCGCTCTCTCTCTAAAATAAATAAATCTTTAAAAAATTTTAAAAATTAAAAAGAAGAAAAAAGAACATGTAATTATAATCACTGCTGAATTAACCATGAGCATATCCAACAAGCAATTGAGGGATGATTTCAGAACCATTGGTAGTTTTCCTGCCATGCTCAGTCTTTTCTTCAAACACTCGTTCTAATAAACATATCCTATGGTATCCTAGAAAAAGGGGCTTGAAACTTTCTTGGGATGAACGATGTTCACACATGTGAAATATTTATTTCAATGCCCATAGTAGAACAATACAATCAAGTTTTGGGAATGAATTAGAAAGAGGGCAAAACTTCAAAATAAATTTTAAAATTTCATGAAATCAGCCCATGGCAATTTGTGTCTGCATTTTAAAATAGAAATAATTTACTATGCTACTGAAAATAGCCTATCAAATTATAAAGGGATAACAAAAATTAAAAGATGGGGGGGAATGTTGCTATTCCTGGAAAAGAAAGCTGAAAAGGAATGCTGTTAAAAAAAAAAAAATTTATCAGGGGCAATGTCATGCTCAAGAGATATGGTACTAGCGCCACCCACTGTTCTAATTAGAAATTGCAGCTACGCCAGAGCCCATTCGTTCTGAATTTTCAGAATTCTTTTAAAACCTGCCCTCTCATGGCAGAAACAGGTGTTTTGTGTTGCTTTCACTATTTCCACTTACCTAAATCTTATTAAGAATTACTGTGCTAAGAGCTTTACATAGATCTTCTCATTTACTTGTCATAACAACTCTTATCAGGCTGGTAGTATTTTTATCCCCACTGGAGAGATGAACAGAACAGAGTCACTAAATAACTTAGCCAAGGTCCCATAGGTGGTGATTGACAGAGCCAGGGGTAGAACTTTCTGATCAGAAATCAACCTCAAGGCTGCTGTTCTGCCTTTGCCTGCCTTATGGCTATGTCTTGGGATCTCCCCTGTAGGAGATCTTCCAGAATGTATGTTTCCATCACTTCAGCCTTAGCATATCTACTTTAGAAGAACTCACACAGAGGAATGAATTATTATAAAACACTATTAGGGAAAAAAAGAGGGTCTGCAGGATATTTTGGGTGGTCCTTCCTATTTTAATAAAAAAAAAACGGGTATCAAGTTTCAGGCCTTTATGTGCCTTTGTACTAATTTGTGTGTTCGACAATGATAACTTGTATTTGGATATTTTCAGATTACCGTAAGTGAGAGATAGGAAGATGGGTCAGATTTTCCCTGAAAAGCACCCCCTCTAAGACTAAGGGTTCCACCACCATTGTATTTCTATCAGGAGGACAAGAATGGCTTATTGGTCCTTACTTTGTATAGAAGGCTTGTTATCAAACCTTCATTGGCTGTCATATGGAGATGCTAAAAACTCAGTACTATCTTCCAGTGAATCCCCGGGTTGTGCTAAATGTAATGGTATTTTGTGTCCAAGGTTTGAAAACACAAAACAGAGAGGGGAGGAAGCAAATGGAAAAGTATAGACTGGATGAAGTCCATGAGGGCAGAGGGGAAATGTAGAGGGAGACACGGACAGGGTCGCAAATCCAACTGGAGGAGAGAAGCAAAATCAGGAAAGTGCACCCAGGAGCCAG
Source organism: Ailuropoda melanoleuca (assembly GCF_002007445.2). NCBI lineage: Eukaryota > Metazoa > Chordata > Mammalia > Carnivora > Ursidae > Ailuropoda > Ailuropoda melanoleuca. The sequence goes on from NC_048222.1 coordinate 72,938,441, forward strand.
GTCCTAGGAAAAGCAGAAGTTGGAGATCTAGTGTCAGCGCGCAGCCATGAGCTGCACAAACACTGGAGGGATGTGGGGTTGAGACCAGTTGGAAGCCCACAGTGGGGACTCCATGACAGTGTGTTGGTTCTTAGGAGGACAGCTTTCAAATCAAGAGAGTCAACACCAGATACTATTAGAGTCCATTCAGTTCAATGGCATAAATATTTATCCAGTGCCGTTGGAATGGAAAGCGCTGTGGTAGTTGTGCACTGTGAGTAGTCAAAAAATCTGCCTCAACAGACCTCCTCCCCCTGTTCTCTCTGCAGATTAGCACTGGCAGCATTTAACGCCATCTAGCTGTAAAGACTGGAAAAGCTCAATGGCTGAGTTCCAATCTGATCAAACATGGTGTGCCCCAAAGCTACAGTTTAGTTACCTAGTTACGGCCTAGATTGGCATGTCCAAGCTGTGTAATGATCCCCGGGCCAGCATCCTGCTTCTGGCCTGGAGAACCCTACCTCTTACGTGTGTGTATTAGTTGTAATTTTTTCCCCTCTTTTTAAAAATTGTGGTTAAAAAAGCACACAACATTAAATTTATTATCTGAATCATTTTTAAGTGTACAGCTCAGTTGCCTGAAGTATATTTACATTGTTGTGGAACAGATCTCTAGAACTTTCTCATCTTACAAAACTGAAACTCTATACCCATTAAAACAAATTCCTCCTCCCTCCTCTCTCCAACACTTGGTCACCACCTTTCTATTTCCTGTTTCTCTGATTTTGATTAGAGACTTCTTATGAGTTGAATCACACAGTATTTTTCCCTTTGTTTTTTTTTTTAAAGATTTTATTGATTTATTTGACAGAGATAGAGACAGCCAGCGAGAGAGGGAACACAAGCAGGGGGAGTGGGAGAGGAAGAAGCAGGCTCATAGCAGAGGAGCCTGATGTGGGGCTCGATCCCAGAACGCTGGGATCATGCCCTGAGCCGAAGGCAGACGCTTACCGACTGAGCCACCCAGGCGCCCCAGTATTTTTCCCTTTGTAACTGGCTTAGCATAATGTTCTCAGGGTTCATCCAAGTCTTAGCATGTGACAGAATTTTTTTTTCTTTTTTTTTTAAGGCTGCATAATATGTGATTGTATGCATATACCACATTTTCTTTATCCGTTCATCCATTGATCACATCTCTTGGCTGTTGTGAATACTGCAATGGGTGTGGTGCTTATTTTTTAAAAACCCAAACTACCCCACCTAGAGGTCTAGCAGTCTACGGAGTGTTGATGGAAACTGAGGCAGAAAGGTGATGGGTAGCAGGCTAAGTGTCTCAGGAAGCAGAGCATGTAGCAGAATTGTTGGCTGCCATGCCTCACTGCCTGTACCTTTCACTTAGAAGAAAGTGTAACTGTTGGTATGACCCCTTGGGTTTACAGAAAGGCAAACTTGCAACAAAGGGCTGGAACTTCTCTTCAGTGACTCATGCAGGTCACATAGCTCAGATCTCTGTGTCCTTGTATGTCACCCAGAGATTTCATGGGAGTCATCCTCATCTGCTTCCAACATGGACACGCGTGTGCTTTGTCCAATTCCACAAAGGGAGGCATGCTGGAGGGGAAGAAAGAACACAGATTCTGAACTCTGGCCTCTGAGGATACTCGTTTTAGTCCATTGTTTTTAAACTTGGGAAAATCATTTAAATTCTTCAAATTTCAGCCTTCTCATTTATCAAATGAGGATGATAATGCACACTACAATTTTTTGGTGAGGATTTAATGAGAGTAATTGTAAATTCTAAAAAAAAGTGTTATATAAACATTGACTATATTAGTTTTAGTGAATATCAGTATAATAGCATTTGTAGCAAATTTCTGTTTCAACTTGTCATTTAGCTGCTTTCTTTCTTTTTATAACTCAGAGGATAGCACGCTTTCTTTATCACATGTCTTTCAGGGTTTTGAAAAGTAAGTTCTCTCCACTCAAATTCAAATGGAAAAATACCTGTCTTCCCTGGGGTTTATAGCTCCTTTGAATACAGAAATAGTTACTCAAAATTTATCAACTCATGAAAATGTTTGTGGGAAGTGCCAGAAATTGCTGGTTTTTCCTGGATGTCTACTCCCTCTACTCCTTCAATAACAGAACTCCTGTTTTTTTAGCTGGACACATAGCTGCCTAGAATAAAGATTAGTGTTTCTTAGCCTCTTTTGTGGCTAGCTGTGGTTAGGTATGGCCAATTGAAATTGGGTCTGCCTACATATTTTTTAAGCCAAAAAGAAAAAAAAAAAGTTAATATAGGCAATTAGCCCATTTCAAAATAATTGGAAGAGGGGGTGGCAGAAGGCTGCCATCTGAACTACTAAGTTCCAGAATACTCTGTCATTGCTGCAGTCCATCTTGGAACATGATGTGGAAGCCAAGGGATCATCCTGGGTNAGGCAATTAGCCCATTTCAAAATAATTGGAAGAGGGGGTGGCAGGAGGCTGCCGTCTGAGCTACTAAGTTCCAGAATATTCTGTTATTACTGCAGTCCATCTTGGAGCATGACGTGGAAGCCAAGGTATCATCCTGGGTGTCTGATGAATGCAGAGTTCTCAAACCAGACCCTTGGGTCACTTATTTCTAGGCATGTTTTATGTGCAAGAGAAAGTTCCTTCTTGTTCATGCCACCATTGCCTGGGATTTTCTGTCACTCAGAGTGGAACCAAACTATAACTGACACAAGTTTGATAACAGTCATGGTTATTACTCTAATGGTATTTTTAGATATACTACTTAAAAAAATCCACACCACACATTGTTATCTGTGCCTAGGATATGGCAGACACTGTTAGCCTAATTAAGAAGAAGAAACCACTTGAATATTTACACAGAGGGGTACCAGTGCAGGGGATTGGTGACCTAGAGGCTGGAAGAGCCCAAGGGAGGACGGTGAGCTAATTTAGGGGTTATCAACAGCTGCTACCACCACGGGGTCCAAGGGACAGAAGGAAATGATATAGATTATATCATTTGTTCCCATTTATTCACTACGCTCCCAGGTTTGTATGTCCTGCCTCATGGATATGTGACTTGCTTGGCTAAGAAAGTGTGAGCAGAAGTGATAGACACTTACAAACGGCTGGCATCACAAAGTCTTTCTGACAGCTGGGCAGCTTGATAAGTAGGCAGCACTGGGCTTGGAGTCAGGACATCTGTATTCAATTCCTGGCTCGGCCACTTACCACCTAATAGATCTTGGGCCAATCACTGGGCTTCACCTGAAGGCAATTTCTTCACTGGGGAAATGGGCTCCATGATGGGTTTATACTGATCTGTCAGTGTCCTTTTATCCTGCTACCATATACCTTGGCTCAACCATACAATAACGGTCCCTTAAAGGAGGAATTCTTGTCCCTAGATTGAGTACTTTATTTTCCCTGTTCTTTGACTAAACATTGTCCTTGTCCTGGTACTTATGCACCAAGCAGGGTTTTTTTGTTTTGTTTTGTTTTGTTTTTTTCTGCTAAGAATGACTATTTCTTCTATGAACCAAAGCACTGCAAAGTCGACTCATTCCAATTTTTAATAGAATGATTCCATTGGCTGGGAAAAAGAGTGTCAGTTTAAGGAATGACTTGGCAGGTGCAGGAAAAACATGAACACTTCAGGGCCTCAGACAAATGCAGATCCTTTCAAGTGGCGCTGAGTGTTGTGATAAAGCAGTTTTCAAAGAGGAGCTGTAATGCAATCTTTTAGTCCCCCGCCGCCCCCCAACTACACTTCCAAACTCCCAATTGGGCTTGTCACCTGCCCTGTCACCACCTTCTTTTCCTCCTTTTCAGGGGAAGAAAGATTGTATTTCACTTGAGTTACTCCAACCAGATTTCCTGGACTGACTACCAAGGACATCTCTGGTGGTTTTAAATCCTGCACACAGTTGTGATAAAAGTGAAGGGGTAAGGCTGAAGGAAGGGGTAAGGGTGAAGAGTGCCTTTTTAGGTGATCACCAGTAAGTCTGAGAGTTGTGGTGCTTTCCAAATCACTATATCAATATTCATTAACGACGTGCTTAGAAGTCATCCTGCTAGGTACTTCTGAAGTGTAAAGTCCCAGCACTGGGGAAAAAAGTCACCCCAAAGAATGGTAGAGAGGAGATGGGATGAAAGAAGGGAGGTCTCTTGCCTACCTGGCTGAAACAGAGCTATGCCCATCTTTCCTAGGCACTGTCTTGGGATCTCTTACCAATCCTACCTGATGGCCACGCTGATTTCTAAATAAAAGGCCAGGAGTGGGGCTATCACCCTCTTACAGGGCCTAGATTCCTCAGAGATATCCATATGCACAGGTGTCAGCTTGATCCCTAGGCCAAGGTTGGAAGTCTTTCAAAAGGGATTATCATGTCTGATAATCTAGTGTTTGGGTTTCCATGATAATGGATCTTCCTGCAGCTTTTCCAGTCTGGTTAAAACTTTGAAAATGAATACATGCAAAATCAAAATATGGCCTTCCCTGCCTTCACCAAGGAAAGAGGGTGGATTCATCCCACTTTCCACCTTTTCTCCACCAACAGGCTTACATCTGGTTGTTTCTATTTCTTTTAAATTTTTTTAAAGTAGTATAAGTAATACAGAGTGTGTTCGTTTCCTGTTACTATTGTACAAATGACCACAAACTGAGTGGCTTGAGACAACACAAACTTACTATCTTCGGGTTCTGCAGGTCAGGAGTGCAAAATGAATCTCAGGGGCTAAAACCTAGGCGTCAGCAAACCTGTATTCCTTTTGGAGACTGTAAGGGAGAATCCTTTTTGCCATGTTTTCCAGCTTCTAGAAGGCTCCTTGGCTCCTGGCTGCTTCCTCCTCAAGATCTGTTGCTTAATCACATCTGTGAAGTCCCTTGTACCACGTACAGCACCATAGTCCCAGGGTCCAAGGATGAGGAAATAGACAAACTTGGGATCACTGTTCTGTCTACCACACTTATTAAAAAGATAATAAGTAGTATAGAGGACATAAATAGTCAAATCACGCCCCAAATAATTTTTAGTTGTGTCTGTTGTAAGTTCTTCTGCTTGTTTGCTACCAAACTCTAAACAGCATGCTTGCATATTCCTAGTTCTTGATTGGTAAACTTTAAAAATATCTGTTAATATTTTTACCTGTTGATAAATACTGTTGATAAATTCACCTCTCTTCTCTTGCCCCTCAGCATTCCCTTATTCCTCCAATTAACTGACTTGACATAGACTTTTGACATTGTTTATTGATTACCCATAAGTAGGATGCAAGAGTTGCTGCATTTATACTTTTTCTCCATGTTTCCTTCTACTCTCTATGCTTGGCTTGTCAGTGATATCATTAGTTTTTTATTGTCAAGGATTATTTTTCTGTAATTAAGTCTTCCATGTGCTTTGTCTATATGTCTTTAGATTAATTCTCAAATTAAACATAGTGATTCCAATATGATAATTCTGAAGGTATTAATCACTGAAAAAAAACAGCATGATCAGACCTATAGAAAAGGAAATGCAATCCTACATCCCTGAAACTGTACCTCTTGGAGGAAAAAATTCCAAGCATCAAGGTCAATGGAATCCCCCCACTCACCCCAGCAACTACTCAAAACTTGCTCACATTTTAATTTGCCTTATATAGACCTGTGACCTCCTTGGACACCTTTTGTTTTACTAGAGACTGTACTGCCTTTATTATTTTCCTGTTCACAGGAAAGAAGAGTGAAATCTTAGTTTCGTATTCAAAATATATATTGAATGAACTCCACTTTTTTTTTTTTTTCAGAGAGACTTCTAACCTCCTGATTTAATTTGAGCTACTTTTTTTCAAGGCAAGCTGCATAAAATCATTCCAAGAATCTCTCCTTTGCACTTTTGAATGCACTATACTATTCTTTAGATTATATATGTTCTTGCTTGGAATCCTTTTCCATGTTGCTAAAATAACTCCTCAAATAATTTTTTCTAGAAATGATATAATGGAGGTTACCTTTCTGGGTCCTTGCTTGTTTGAAAGTGTTGATAATCATTTCTTACGTTCAGTTGAGAGTTTGGCCAGGAATAGATTACTCAGTGCCCAATTTTCTCTCAAAATCTTGAAGTTATCATTTCACTTTCTTGTAGTGTTCATTGCTGCTGATCAGTAAACTGACACCAATAGGTTGCTTTTTCTCCTTAAGACCTTTTTTTTTTTCTCTTCAGGAAATTTTGGGAATTCTCTTTCCTTTTTTTGAAATGCTTTAATTTTACTTGGTTGTGTCTAGGTTTAGATCTTTTTCCCCATTCATCTTGTTTAATTCTTAGTGTTCCTTTTATTCATTTATTTATTTTTAAATTTTTGGGGTGGAGAGGGGCTGAAAGGAGAGGGACAGAGAGAATCTTAAGCGGGCTCCACGCTGAGGCAGGGCTCCATCTCACCACCTGAGATCATGTTCAGTGCTCCTTTTAAACTAGAGGACCCACGTCTCTTCAGCTTTCCCCAACTCAGGGCATTTTTCTTCTATTATTTCTTTGATTATTTCCTCCATTCATTTTCTGTTCTCTATTCTAGAATATCTACCATATGGGAGCTGGACCATCTGGATTCAGCTTATAGGTCTCTCATATCTTCCTTAGTACTTTTGCTTTAATTGCTGCAAGGTTTTTTTAATATTAGTTCTCAGGACTCTAATTTGGATTTTATCTCTATTTTATTATTTGGCCTAACTATTAAATGTTTTATTTTGATATTTGTGCCTTTAATTTGTGAGAAATCTTTGTTCATTTCTTGTGTGCCCTCTCCATTCTTGTTTCACAGGGACCTGTTCTTGTTTTATGGATGTAATAACCTTTTGGATTTCCATCAGGATATTAATTAGATTTTAAATATTTTTCTTCTCTTTACTAAGTAACCTATTCTCCCCAGTCACTACTTGTTCACACGATTCTTCTTATTCGTCCACTGCAAAGGAAACAGTGTGCCTAATAGGTTGAGAACAAAAAGGAGAGTGAGGGAAAAATCAGGTCGGGCGGCCTCCAGTGGCCAGTTTACATATGACATGATAAGCACATTAGATCTATTTCATATGTGATAGGAGCCATTGGAACTTTGAAGCCAGGAAGCAATACGATTTGGTATCAGTCTGTAAGATCACTTTGACCACTGACTGGAGAAAAGACTGTGAGGATTTGAGTTGATGGGCAGTTAGGAATCACGGGATCCATCCACACCTGAGAAGGGAATGGGGCTCACATGAGTTGGTATGTTGTCACAGTTCCCATTTCCTCAAGGGCAAAAGTTCCTGGAAAAGTAGGTCCATGGAGACAAGCGGCAGGAGTTGGGGACACAGCTGTTGAGATCAGCCTGGTTGGATGGGATGGTGGGGGTGGGGGGAGCAGGGAGGTCATGGCCATGGGTTCTGCTGTTTATTCTATCTGGTCCATTTTCTACTAATTCAATTTCTGAAAATTCAGCTCTGGACTTGCTGAGACGATAAGGAGAGGTGAGGTAGGAGCAAGTGGGCTTGAAAAGGAAGGAGACAAAAGAAGGCAATCTCATGCAGTGATTTGGGGGAAGAATACCGTTCCAAGTCCCCTGGGTTGCTGGATCAGAGTTGGCTATGCATTCTAAGGGTTTCAAAAAGTTGACAACTTTCTGAACTCCTCAGCATTGTTCCAGGTCAGAGAGGATCTGTGTCATAAAGTGGGAGGAGACAATTATAGTAGTTTGAATACCAGCTCTATTATTTGTAATTCTGTAGCCTTGTGTTTAACTTCTTAAACATCTCAATTTTCTCATTGTAAAACTGAGCTCATAAGACCAACCTCACATAACTGATGTAAAATTTTAGACGAGATCGTGTAGGTAAAGTGTGCATATAGTGAATGCAAAATTTAGCATTTTATTTAGATTTACTCATTTTTTCATTCATCCGTACATTTATCACTACACAAGCCTGATGATAATGTTAACCATAAGAACAGTCACAAGCATTAAGTAGTGATAACTGTGCCAGCCACGATTATAAATCCTCTATAAATTAACCCATTTAATTCTCATGATAACCCTAGGAGGGAGAAAGTGCTCTCTATCAAACAGTATTGGCTAGGTAGCACTGTGGTAATAAGCAAGCCCAAATTTCAGCACTTTCAACAACAATGGTTCATTTCTCACACGCATTTCATGCTGGCTGTGGGGCAGCTGTAGCTTGGCAGCCCTTCCTCACCCTGGTGTCAAGGTCAAGGTCAGCCCTTATTTTGGTCTCATTGCAGAGGGAAAAGAGGTGGCTGAGCCAGGTAACAGTTCTGAACACTTCTGCTCAGACATGTTGCCCATCACTTCCTCTTTCATTCTCTTGGCCGGCTGGTAGGGCCACGCCTATAGGAAGAATACAACAAAGGAAATTGGAAGGGATCTTTGCTTTGTAGGTGATGAAACTGAGACAGAGAGGTCAAGCAACTTGCCCAAAGAGACACAGCTTGTAAGTGGTAGGATTGAATCCCAGGGGTCACACAAATAGTAGAAACAAACATTACTTCTCTGTTGTAGGCCCTCTTCCCCTTTCAAAATCCTTTCACATTAGTTCTGGAAGTTTTTGGGGAATGTCTCATGTGTGTTCACAAACAGATCCCCTCTGCCCTGACCAGTTGGTGAGGTCTCTGAAATATAAAAAGCCACATAAAGTTACCTCCCAGGTGTCATCTTTTTTTGATATTGAATTGCTACGTACTTTAGACTCCTTTGCTACTGATTCACTGGTACCAAAGTTGCTGGGGCCCATCAGAACTATGAGGTTTTCAGCTTGGAGTTCAGAGTGTGGCTGCTGGTGTCCGTTCTGTGGGCACTGCTTTGGCCCCATGCCTCTGAGGTGTGTGCTTGGGCATGGTGGTTGACACCCCTGAAGTCATGCTATGCCATCGTCCTTTACTCTGGACCCAAAGTACCATTGGCTTTAGCTCTTGGTATATCATAGTGATTTTTTTTTAAATTTTTTGGTTTATTTTAGAGAGAGAGAGAGAGAGCACGCATGAAGGGGGTGTGGGGGAGGGGCAGAGGGAGAGGGAGAGAGAGAATCTCAAACAGATTCCCCACTGAGCACAGAACCCAATGTGGGGCTCAATCTCATGATCCCAAGATCATGACCTAAGCTAAAATCAAGAGCCGGACACTCAACCAACTGAGCCACCTAGGTGCCCCTCATAGTGATTTTTTGAATTATGTTTTTATTTTTGGAAAGGTAAAATGTTCATGTTCTAACAAATACTATATAATAACAATATAAGAAAACATATAATCTGACTTCCATTTTTGCCTACATGTGTCCTACTCCCCCTTTCCAGGATAAACATTTATATTAGTTTCTATTACTATTATTATTATATTATAATTATTCTGATATTATTATTCTATTATATGTAACTTAAATTCTTCTGGAATTTCTTTTTTTTTTTTTTAAGATTTTATTTATTTATTTGACAGAGATAGAGACAGCCAGCGAGAGAGGGAACACAAGCAGGGAGAGTGGGAGAGGAAGAAGCAGGCTCATAGCAGAGGAGCCTGACGTGGGGCTCGATCCCAGAACGCTGGGATCACGCCGTGAGCCGAAGGCAGACGCTTTAACCGCTGTGCCACCCAGGCGCCCCTGGAATTTCTTAATAAAAATTAGCATTGTATTTTTATCTCCTTTTCTTATGCAAAAGGCAGCATACTGTGTATTATTCTGGATAATTATAGATCATATTGGGTCCCTCCAAAACTTATGTTAAAGTCCTAAGCTCCAGGGCCTATGAATATGGCCTTATTTGGAAATAGGGTGTTAGTAGATATAATCAAGTTAAGATGAGGTCTTTAGGGTAGACCTTAATCCAATATGATTGATGTCTTTCTATGAAGAGGAAAATTTGGTCATAGACATAGAGGGAGAATTCTGTGTGATGACAGAGGCAGAGACTGCGGTAATGCACCTGCAAGCCAAGGAAGGCTAAGGATGGCCAGCCAAGAATAGAAGCTGAAAGAGGCAAGAAAGGACCCTTCTTTTGAGGCTTTAGAGAGAGTGTGGCCCTGCCAACCCCTTGATTTTGGACTTAACAGCCTTCAGAGCCGAAGATAATATATTTCTATTGTTCTAAGCCACCTAGTTTGTGGCACTTTGATAGCACAGACCTAGTGAACTAGTACCTGTACTTTGCTTTTTTTCACTTAATTATAGCAGAGATTTTCTAAAGCAGTACTAAAAGCTTTCCTGTTGTGAAAAATGCCACACAGTATTCCGTTATGGATTACCATAATTTATTTACCTTGCTCTACTGATGAATACTTGAGTAACTTTTGTTTTTTTACTGTTACAAACAATCTTGCAATGAATAACCTTTTTTTTTTTATTTTACTTTTAGAGAGAGACAGAGTGTGCGCGTGCAAGCAGGGAGGTGGGGTGGGGGTGGGCTGGTGGGGAGGGGCAGAGGGAGAATAAATTTCCACATATTTTGGTTAATGTCTGGACTTTTTTTTTTTAAAGATTGTATTTATTTATTCGACAGAGATAGAGACAGCCAGCGAGAGAGGGAAACACAAGCAGGGGGAGTGGGAGAGGAAGAAGCAGGCTCATAGCGGAGGAGCCTGATGTGGGTCTCGATCCCATAATGGTGGGATCACGCCCTGAGCCGAAGGCAGACGCTTAACCGCTGTGCCACCCAGGCGCCCCTAATGTCTGGACTTTTTATTCTGTTCTATTTATCTGTTTATTCGTATCCTAATACCAAGATATTTTAATTCTTGTGTTTTAAAAACATGTTGTCATATTTAGCAGAGCAGTTCTTCATTCACTGCTTTGTTGTGTGTGTGTTTCCCCAAAAGTGTTCTGGTTCTTGCTTTCTTATTTACATATATAATGTGTAGCATGAGCTTCTCCAAGTTTAGTTTATAAGCAGAGTTTCCATTTTCACTAATTACATTCTCTTTCTTTAGGTTTTAAACAATTTTGGGTGCTCCTTCCTTCTGATGACTGAGGTATCATCACAAATCCAAACTTCACATACCTCCCTTTCTTCCCTAGGATGAGTACATCCTGACAGCCTCTTGGACTCTAACGTGCCCTACTTCTGCCTTGGACCCTGCATCCAACAGTCTGAATCCTAGCACTGTCACAGTTCAGGCTGAGCAGGACCTGGATGAAGACATACTCATTCATGCTGCCAGCATCTGTTAGCACCTTTTTGAATATCCAGGAATAATAACAATCTAAGAAGAAATGACTAGCCCTATGAGAAAAAAATTATGAAATTTTTCTTTTTTTTAAAGATTTATTTATTTATTTGAGAAAGAGAGAGTGTGTGAGTGGGGGGAAGTGCAGAGGGAAAGGGAGAGAGAGAATCTTCAAACAGACTCCCTACCAAGCGGGGCTCAATCCCAGGACCCCGAGATCATGACCTGAGCCAAAACCAGGAGTCAGATGCTTAACCGACTAAGCCACCCAGGTGCCCCATGAGCCACCCAGGCATTCTGAAAATTATGAAACTTTTCTGAAGGAAATAGATAAATATACAAAGACATATAAATAAAAAGACACATTCTGTTCCTGGAAGGGACCATTTAATGATATTTTTCTCTAAATCAATTAATCATCCGATGCATTCCAATAAATATACAGGTGTGATTCTTTCCTAACTTGAAGTGGTATTTTAAAGGTCCTCTGGAAGAATAATAGAGAGCTTCACAAAAATTTTGTAATGAAGAGTACTGAGTAAAACATCTCTTAAAGTTATAGTAATTAAAATAAAGTGGTAGTAGTGGAATAAATGGGGTAAAAGATAGGACCTAGAAAAGGGCCAATTATATGAACACTTGGTTTATGATGAAAAGACATTTCAAATTGGATGAGGAAGTATAAAGTGTGCAAAAAAATGGTAATATTGAGATACAAGTTGAGCCACTTCAACAAAACACCAGAAATACAGCTTACAGTGTTGCTGCTCAATGTGTGGTCCACACACTATGTGTTTGGGGTCCATGAAGAGGTAGGTCCTGAAACTAAGTGTGAGCATTTAGAAACTTTTATGGGGATTTGACCTTGCTGTGCCCTTCAAGTGCATGATCTCTGTCCAAAAAGAGTATATTGCATTATGGACGTTGAGAATGCATGGTGTGTGGTGAAGGTCATGGGCAGTAGGACTCTATTACAACATGTGATCTTTAAATTTCAGTTTGAGAAAATGTAATGATTTAAAACATTTTTGAAATTTTAGCAATTAATAATTATTAATACTTATCATATTATTAAAGTATTAATAATTGTTTTATTTCTTAACCAAGCCTTTTTAAATTCATTGTTGAACCTTATTAGCTTAATGAAATACATTTTTATTATTTATTTTTCTAGCTTTAAAACAACAGTAACTTCAGAAAAGGTACAGGACTAATACAAAGCACTTCTGTATTCACCCGGGTAGCCCAGTGGTTAACATTCTACCACATTTGTCTTGTCATTCTCTCTCTCTCTCAGTGTACAGGCATGGCAGGTGATACTTTCTGAAATAACCAGAGCAATAGGTCACTGTTCCATATGCTCTTCTAGAGCTTTGCCACTCCTCATCAAGAAGTGTGGTCTATGTCCTCTGGTCTTAACTTGCGTGGGTATGTGACTGATGTAAACAATGGCGTACAATATAAGTGAGGTTATGTGACTTCTCAGATTGGGTCATAAAAAGGATACACCTTTGGCTTTGTTATCTTTCTTCAGATACCCTAGGACGCAACTGTCATTTTGTGAGAAAGCCCAGGACATACGGCTAGACCACATAGAGATTTTCCAGTCAACAACATCAGGATCAGCTTGGCTGACAGCCAACATCAACCACCAGACAAGGGAGTGATGATTTAGCCCCCAGCCCTCAAATCTTCCAGCTGAGGTCACAGACATCACGGGACAGAGACAAGCCTCCTATGCTGTCTGAATTCCTGACCCACAGAGTCCATGAGCATAATAACTGGTTGTTCTATGCCACTAAGATTTGGGATAATTACTCAGCTATAATAAGTAGAACAATACATTAATAATCTTTTTTTTTTTTCCTGAGTCATTAGGGAACAAATTACGGGCATGAAGCCATTACCTATTAATGTTTCCTAAAAGCAAGGACAGCTTCCTGCATAACCACAGAGCAGCCATCAAAGTCCGGATATTAACATCGAGACAATACTCACTTCTAACCCCTAGATCCCATTCGCATTTCACTGACTGTCCCCAAAATGTCCCAAACAGATTTAGGATTTAATCCTCAATCACATGTTGTATTTGGTTGTTTTACTTAATCTGGAACTATTCCCCAGTCTTCAATTGGCTTTTCTGACCTTGACAATTTTGAAAGGTGCAGGCAACTTACTTTGTAGAATGTTCTTCGGTTTTGGTTTGTCTGATATTTCCTCATGATTACATTCAGGTTGTTTAATATTTTCAGGAATATCACAGAAGTAATTCTGTGTTCTTCTTAGTGCATTATATTAGGAAACACACTTTTAACATTTTTCACTTGGTTAAAATTATGTCTGCCATGTTTCTCTATTGTAAAGTTAATAAATATTTTCTACTTACTATTTTGTGTAAATTTCCCATTCTTCAGCAAAATTAACCCTACTGGTTTTAGTGTCCATTGGTGATTCTTTGCTTTAATCAGTTATTACTATCGTGGCTGCTAAATGTTGATTTCCTAATTCCATTATTTCTTCTACATGTATTAATTGACTTTCTATTACAAATGAGAGTTTTCCTTTCTTGTGGATGTACATAGGACTCATGATTCTTATTTCACTCAATGCATTAATCTGTTACTTAATTATTGTTTCATGCTCAGATTGTCCAACGTTGGGTCATTGAGATATGTTTTCTTCATTCTTTGGGCACTTCCTTTCACTCTGGCACAAAAAGATGTTCTAGACCATAGCAACGAAGCCCATTGGCCAACTCCAGTCTACCAGCTGCTTTTTGTACATACAGTTTAAGTATTGTCTATTCTGCCTCCACACTCCTGCAGCTGAGTTGTACAGTAAGTGTATACATACCAAAGTTGTTGTACCATTTTACATTCTCACCAGCAGTGTGCTACAGTTCCAGGCGCTACACATCATTGCCAATATTTGGTACTGTTGATCTTTTTAATTTTTAACCATTCTAATGAGTATATAGTTGTATTTCATTGTGGTTTTAGTTTGCATTTCTCTGATGACTGGCTATGTTGAGCATATGTTCATGTATTTATCAGCCATTTGGATATCTGTTCAAGCCTTTTTTTGAAAAATAAGGTTATTCATGGGACGCCTGGGTGGCTCAGTTAAGTGTCTGCCTTTGGCTCAGATCATGATACTAGGGCCCTGGGATTGAGTCCCGCATCAGGCTCTGTGCTCAGCGGGCAGCCTGCTTCTCCCTCTATCTACCACTCCCTGCTGCTTGTGCTCTCTCACTCTAGGAAGCAAATAAATAAAATCTCTAAGGAAAAAAAAGAAAAAGTAGGTTATTCATCTTTATATTACTGAGTTGTAAGAGTTCTTTTTTTTAATCGTACTTGACACTGAATGTTATAGTATTAGTTTTGGGTGTACAACAGTGATTTGACAATTCTATACATTATGCAATGCTCACTAAAATAAGTGTAATTACCATCTACCACCATATAAAATTATTATAATACTAACCGACTATTCCCTATGCTATTACTTTTCATCCCCATGACTTATTTATTTTATAACTGGAAGTTTGATACAAGTTTTTTTTTCAGGTATGTATTGTAAATGTTTTCTCCCATTCTGCAGCTTATTTTCTTATTGTCTTAATGATGTCTGTTGTAAAGAAAACTATTTTTTATTTTTTTTATGGTCTATGTTTTTATGTCCTATCTAAGATTTTCACCTCTGCTCCTTTTCTACAAGCTTTGTAATTTTTGTTTTTTTATTTAGGTTTATGATACAATTCTAATTTTTGTAATGATGTGAAGTGGGATTAATAGTCAGTTTTTAAAAATACAGATATCCAGTAGTTTTAGCAGCATTTATAGAAAAGACTTTCCTTTTACTCATTGAATTGCTCTGACATGTTTGGGAAAAATGAATTTACCAAATATAAGGGGATCTATTTCTGGAGTCACTGTACTATTTCAGTGATCTTTATGTCTATTCTTTTACCAAAATCTTAATTTTTGAATTTTTATCTTAAATATTACAGCTTTATAGCACACTGTGAAATCAGATAGTTTTATCCAACTTTCTTCTTTTTAAAAATGGCTTTTGCTCTTCCAGGTCTGCAGCAATTTTCATTATAGATTTTAGAATTAACTTGCTGATAGCAACCAAAATGCCTGCAGGAATAGAGATCAGGACTATACTGACTCTATAAATGAATCTGTGAAGAATTAAGAATGCTGAATTTTCCAATCCATGAACATACCATATTGCTCCATTTAGGTCTTCTTTAATACCTCAGAGTAATGTTCCAATTTTTCCAATGAAGAAGTCTTGCATGTCTCTTGTTAACTTTAATGTGCCAAATTTTTATAATTTTTCTATGTTGTTTGTTATTACTCTATTTTTTGGAATATAGTCTTATTATTATAGACTCTAATAATAAAATATTTGGGGCCTATCTTTGCTTTTTATTCATTTCATGTTTTCTAGAGATTTAATTTTATAAAATTTTCCAAAAGAATCAGTCTACTAGAGATTGTCCTTCACCACAGATAGTGCTAAAAGCCCTTGTCTAGAGATAAAAAGCTGACATTTGGTCAGTGCTTTCAGTTTTCATCATCTTCCAAGCATTTCTGGAAAGGGGACATAAAGAACCACAGCAATACATGCCTGACTGTTTTGGAAAAATGCTCTGGAAGTGGCACATATCAATCCTGCTCATATCCCATGACCATACCTTGCGGCAAGGGAGGCTGGGAAATGTAGCTTTAGCTGGTGTACATGAGCTGGTGTACATGAGTCCAGTTATAGCTATTACTATGGAAGAAGGGGAACATGGATATGGATATAGTGGGGGAACAACTGGCATTCTGTCACTGTTGAAGCTTCTGGATACCTAAATGTTGACCAGCTCCTGTCTTTCAATGTCATGAACATACTCACACCTCCTCAGATGAGACATTTCAACAGGCTGGGATCTCAAGCTCTAATGCATTCTCCTTCATCAAGTTTGGATGTGGCTTCTCCTGACCTGATGACCTGCTGTGGAGCAGAGTACCATGTACAGTTAGTTACCAGTCCCGGGGAAGGACTACGACTACTTGGAGGATCATCACCATGCCAGCCACCAGGAAGAGACAGTCCAAACACTTCTGCCCATTGCATCTTGGTATCAAAGTGGACAAGGAAGACAGCACTAAATGAAACAATGCTTTACTTACATAGAAGGGGGACAGAGCAAGATTAGGTTCAGTAGTGGACCAGATGGTCTCTCTCAGCAGTGATACAGGGCAGTTGGCCTCTGCTGACCCCTCTTGTGCCACAGTTGAGGGAACTCTGTTCCTTTCTCAAGGAGGACAGATACAACAATGGGCTTGGCCAGGTGCCATTTGACACACATGCTTTAAGCAGAGACAGCAGAGTACTTATTGAGTCTGAAACAAGAAAAGATACTCTCACACAGGGCGATAAGCCTGCACAAACCATGTGGGTTCTTTATCTCTTGGTAGGAAGTGTTCCAGGCCCAAGGCTGGTTTCTATGCAACAGACTGGGGGTGGGGGGAGAGGACAGGGGGAGGGTGGAAAGACTGCATACATGAGGCTGCCTTCCCTAACACTCATGAAACAAAGAACACAGGTTTGTATCCCTTCTAAAGATGCACATTGAAATGGTAGACTAGGTCAAGGACAACTGCAATAAAATCCTTATTTGGAAAAGAAAAGAATTGTAAACACCAGCCAATTCTCAAAGAACCAATTGTGAAGGCTCTTTGCCTTAGCAGTAGAGTGACTTTTTAAGACAGACTCTCGTTCTGTTCTCTGGGCAGAACACTTTTATCTGTTGTTCTCTCTCTCTCCCCTAGTACTATAATGAAATAGACACTTAGAGTCTGGCCCACTTAAAGTCTGTGTCACACATACAACTTGCTTTTTGCTAGTACAGGGCATACTGGGCTCCTCGTCAAGGGAGACAACCCAAAGTCTGATTGATCCATTCCATCTGGGTCAAAGCCCAGCATGTTGGGTGGATACACAGACTTTTCCATGGTGTGTTGGAGGCTTTATCATCCGGCTAGGACGTAGCACCCACCATTCCTCTCCCATCTCACTGGCTAGAAATTTTCATGTGGACACAACCGGCTGAAAGAGAATAGGAAATGTAGGTCTGCCCTCACCTAAAACTCAGGAGTCCTGTTATTAAAGATGTAGATGAAGGATACTTGTGAGCAATTAGTCAGTCTTGGCCACACTCAGGCATGATTTTTCTCTTCTACACCATACTGGTCCAGTCATGGAACTCAGTTTTCATGACTCAACAGACACACAGAAACACATCCACACTCATACAAATCTTTTGTTGGTGATAACAGATGACTTACTCAGTTTGGGGAAGACAGATGCTGCTCATATCACAAATGATGGAAATTATACTATCACTCCTTCCTCCTTCTTGTTCTTCAAAGGCCCTCATCCCTTTCACAATGTTTCTCAGCCTCGCTTCTGCTTTTCCCTTTACTTTGTCTGCTCTATATTTCAGATTTACTACTCAGTCCTATTGGTGAGTGCTTTAGCTTCCTTTCTGTGTCCTTGACACTTCTAAAGCCCTGACAGTCTCACTTTCCACCCAAGTGATATTACTAAGGGATTTTGCTAAAGGAAGACAGTTTTCCTTTAAAAGGAATTCAAGGATCAAGTGTCAAAATTATGATTTTTCTTTTACCCTGCTCAAGTTTTATATGTTAGAGAAGGGACTGGAATGAAAAAAATACATAAAATATGTACAATACATATAATTGCATAGTGAGATTACAGAAATTTCACTTTTTTTCTATTATTTTACAAATGTATTATTACAGAAATAGTTTTCTTTTGTAATCTGAGACATGGATTATGTTAAATAGATTGTGTTAAGTAATCAATAATTTTCTCCTGAAAATCGGTAAACTTGTGGCATAAACTATATTCAACCCAGCTTCCTATCTGCTTTCTGTAGGTAAGAAAAGAGAAAAGATCACGCAATAATAGCTAACATTCATTGAGTGCTTACTTCATTGTAGGCAATTTACTACATACTGTATATGAATTAACTAACTGAATACTTACTTTTTTAAAATATTTTTTGAGCATATTACTACACTATTGACTTTATTTTTTTTTAAAAGATTTTATTTATTTATTTGACAGAGAGAGAGACAGCCAGCGAGAGAGGGAACACAAGCAGGGGAAGTGGGAGAGGAAGAAGCAGGCTCCCAGCGGAGGAGACTGATGTGGGGCTCGATCCCATTACGCTGGGATCATGCCCTGAGCCAAAGGCAGACGGCTAACGACTGAGCCACCCAGGCGCCCCCTAACTGAATACTTATTATGACCCTAAAAAGTAAATACTATTTTTATTATTTTCATTTCATAGGTAAGGAAGCATAGAGAGGTCAAGTTTCTTGTGCAAACTCACACAGCTAATAATAATAATCAAAACACTTGGTGTGCTTATTCCATGCATTGTTTTATGAGATATATGTATATTAACACAATTTAGTTCTTACCTGAATGCTATGTGACAGATATCATGCTGCCCATTCACAGATGAGTAGACTGAGGCCCAGAAAGTTTTAGAAACTTGCCCAAGTTTACATAGCTAGTAAGTGGCAAAAGATTTGAATCTGGAAAGTCTGGGTCCAGGCCCATGCTCCTAAACATTAATATTCACTACATGGACCTTATTGTAAAACTAACAAGTGTACTCTCGAACAAAGGTGTCCTTGCAGAGATTGCCTTTTGAATACCAACATCAGGGATGTAAAGCCTGGTGAATAGTCTGACTGCCGGATCCTTGTGTGTGTTAGTGAGGTCTGTGTAATTGAGTTCCACTGTGGAATCTAGTTGGGTGCATCCATTCACAGCAGGGCGAGAAGACTCCTAGGAGGGCAAGGTTTGAATTACAGCAACCTGAAGACGAAGTGAGACCCTTGCCTGGAAAGTCAACATCAGAATGCTTATTCAAAAAGCAAAGCCTGGATTTGTTAGGCTCTCTCGAGAGATGCCATCATTATTAAAGGCCTTATACCAGCTGGCTTCCTGTGCACGGGAAAGCCTAATGATGCTGACAGGTCACATAAGCTTGCACTAATGGGCTCGTGTTTTATTTATTCAGGTGCTGATTTGACATTTCCCAGCCCCGATGAATCTATGGATTTGGAAATAACTGGGTCCTCTCTATATATACCATGATGTTATCTCCCCAAATGAAGGAAATGGGAAACAGGAAAGACCTCGATTCCCTGCAGATAGCTCTCATGGTTTACAATGAGAATTCAAATACTACAAAAAGCATTAGGCAAAATTTATAACACAAATCATTGCTGTTTAACATGATATATTGCAAAGAAATTTCTGGCACTGAAAGTCTCTCTTTAAGCAACACTTCCACACAGCGCCAACTAAATAATGTAACAGCATCTGGACGCCTTCTAAATCGAGTATGAAATTATGTATTTCTCCCATGACACAGATGAGACCAAAAGGCAACATTTCCTAAAATAAAAAATGAAGGGTAAATTAAGTAGTGGCTAAGGAAGACTCTTGTGCTTTCTTCCTTTTATTTTTTTAAATAACTTTTATTCTTGAAGTAAAATATACATCTAGAAGAGTGAACAAATCATGGATGTTTATTTTGGCACATTTTTACACACACACATGTAAATACCACTTGGACCCAAAAGAGAATGCCACCATGTTCTCAGAATCATCATGCCCTCTTTATTTTTTTATTTTATTTATTTTTTTAAATGATTTTTTATTACATTATGTTAATCACCATACAGTACATCCCCGGATTCCGATGTAAAGTTCGATGCTTCATTAGTTGCGTATAACACCCAGTGCACCATGCAATACGTGCCCTCCTTACTACCCATCACCAGTCTATCCCATTCCCCCACCCCCTCCCCTCTGAGGCCCTCAGTTTGTTTCTTATAGTCCATAGTCTCTCATGCTTCATCCCACCTTCTGATTACCCCCCCTTTCTTTATCCCTTTCTTCCCCTACCGATCATCCTAGTTCTTATGTTCCATTATCANTTGATGCTTCATTAGTTGCGTATAACACCCAGTGCACCATGCAATACGTGCCCTCCTTACTACCCATCACCAGTCTATCCCATTCCCCCACCCCCTCCCCTCTGAAGTCTTCAGTTTGTTTCTCATAGTCCATAGTCTCTCATGTTTCATTCCCCCTTCTGATTACCCCCCTTTTCTTTATCCCTTTCTTCCCCTACCGATCATCCTAGTTCTTATGTTCCATAGATGAGAGAAATCATATGATAATTGTCTTTCTCTGCTTGACTTATTTCACTTAGCATTATCTCCTCCAGTGCCGTCCATGTTGCAGCAAATGTTGAGAATTCGTTCTTTCTGATAGCTGAGTAATATTCCATTGTATATATGGACCACAGCTTCTTAATCCAGTCATCTGTTGAAGGGCATCTCGGCTCCTTCCACAATTTAGCTACTGTGGACAATGCTGCTATAAGCATTGGGGTGCATATGGCCCTTCTCTTCACTACATCTGTATCTTTGGGGTAAACACCCAGTAGTGCAATGGCTGGGTCATAGGGTAGTTCAATTTTTAACTTTTTAAGGGACCTCCACACTGTTTTCCAGAGTGGCTGTACCAACTTGCATTCCCACCAACAATGTAGGAGGGATCCCCTTTCTCCACATCCTCTCCAACAATTGTTGTTTCTTGCCTTGTCTATCTTTGCCATTCTAACTGGCGTAAGGTGGTATCTCAGTGTGGTTTTGATTTGAATTTCCCTGATGGCTAATGATTTTGAACATTTTTTCATGTGTCTGTTAGCCATTTGTATGTCTTCATTGGAAAAGTGTCTGTTCATATCTTCTGCCCATTTTATGATTTGTTTATTTGTTTCTCGTGTATTGAGTTTGAGAAGTTCTTTGTAGATCTTGGATACCAGTCCTTTATCTGTGGTGTCCTTTGCAAATATATTCTCCCATTCCGTGGGCTGTCTCTTAGTTTTTTTGACTGTTTCCTTGGCTGTGCAGAAGCTCTTTATCCTGATAAAGTCCCATAAGTTCATTTTATCTTTTATTTCTCTTGCCTTTGGAGATGTGTCGTGAAAAAGGTTGCTCTGGCCGATGTCATAGAAGTTGTTGCCTATGTTCTCCTCTAGAATTTTGATGGATTCCTGTCTCACATTGAGGTCTTTCATCCATTTGGAGTTTATTTTTGTGTATGGTGTGAGAGAGTGGTCAAGTTTCATTCTTTTGCATGTAGCTGTCCAATTTTCCCAGCACCATTTATTGAAGAGACTGTCTTTTTTCCACCGGATGTTTTTTCCTGCTTTATCAAAGATTAGTTGCCCAAAGAGCCGAGGGTCCATTTCTGGGTTCTCTATTCTGTTCCATTGGTCGATGTGTCTGTTTTTGTGCCAGTACCATGCTGTCTTTGTGATCACAGCTTTGTAGTACAGCTCGAAATCCGGCATTGTGATGCCCCCAGCTTTGTTTTTCCTTTTCAACAGTTCCTTGGAGATTCGGGGCCTTTTCTGGTTCCATACAAATTTAAGGACTATTTGTTCCAGTTCTTTGAAAAATGTCCTCGGTATTTTGATCGGGATAGCATTGAAAGTGTAGATTGCTCTGGGTAGTATGGACATTTTAACTATGTTAATTCTTCCAATCCATGAGCATGGAATATTTTTCCATCTTTTTATGTCTTCCTCAATATCTTTCAAAAGTGATCTATAGTTTCTAGCATATAGGTCCTTTACGTCTCTGGTTAAGTTAATTCCAAGGTAACGTATGGTTTTTGGTGTTATTGTAAATGGGATGGATTCCCTAATTTCTCTTTCTTCAGTCTCGTTATTCGTGTATAGAAATGCAACTGATTTCTGGGCATTGATTTTGTATCCTGCCACCTTACTGAATTGTTCTATAACTTCTAATAGTTTGGGAGTGGATTCCTTTGGGTTTTCCATATAGAGTATCATGTCATCTGCAAAGAGAGACAGTTTGACTTCTTCTTTGCCGATTTGGATACCTTTGATCCCTTTTTGTCTTCTGATTGCTGTTGCAAGGACTTCTAGTACTATGTTGAATAATAGTGGCGAGAGTGGGCATCCTTGTCGTGTTCCTGATCTTAAGGGAAAGGCTTCCAGCTTTTCCTCATTGAGAATAAAGTTTGCAGTAGGTTTTTCATAGATGGCTTTTATGAGATTGAGAAATGTACCCTCTATTCCTACACTCTGAAGGGTTTTAATCAGGAAAGGATGCTGTATTNGGTTTTAATCAGGAAAGGATGCTGTATTTTGTCAAATGCTTTTTCTGCATCAATTGAGAGGATCATATGGTTCCTGCGTTTGTTCTTGTTGATATGATGTATCACCATCATGCCCTCTTTAAATCCTGCCTTCAAAATTAATCACTGTCCTGACTTCTTTCTTTCTTTCTTTCTTTCTTTCTTTCTTTCTTTCTTTCTTTCTTTCTTTCTTTCTTTATTTTTAAAAGATTTTATTTATTTATTTGACAGAGATAGAGACAGCCAGAGAGATAGGGAACACAAGGAGGGGGAGAGGGAGAGGAAGAAGCAGGCTCACAGAGGAGGAGCCTGATGTGGGGATCGATCCCATTACGCCGGGATCACACCCTGAGCTGAAGGCAGACACTTAACCGCTATGCCACCCAGGCGCCCCACAACTTCTTTTTTAAATTTTCATTTTAAAATATAGCACAGATACATAAACCACATAAAAATATATATAAAATAAAAAAATAATTATAAAGCAAGCACTTGTAACTACCACACAGGTCAAGGGATCAAAGTTGACCAGCTACCTAGTACCCTACCACATTTCTGGCAGGCAGACAGAAACTTATCCAGGTAATATAAAAATCATGTCCTTGCTTCAGTTTATAGTTTTCCCACCCCATTGTGTCTCCTTAAACAAAAAAAGTTCAGTTCTGTCTGCTTTTTTAAAAAAATATGTCACTGAGCCTGACGGTAGAACATGTGACTCTTGACCTTGGGGTTGTAAATTCAAGCCCCACATTAGCTGTAGAGATTACTTAAATGTAAAATCTTTTAAAAAATGTTATTTAAGCCTCTTTTAATCTAAAGATCCCACTCTATCATCATTTTTCATCAAATTGGTCTTTGTCCTGATAGTGTTTTCCATTATCAGGTAATATGACCAAAAATTTCAAACTGATCATTTCAAATATGATCAAGCTCATAGCTCTAAATGTCAATTTATAGGCAACACAAAGAACAGAGTGAATTCTTAAAACACTTATGTAGATGCATTCAGCCATATCCAGTATACCATGTATAGGGAAGTCAGGAGAAATGATTGATTTTTTTCCTTAAAAAAAAAGTTTTAAAAAATAATGAGTTAATTCCCTATCATCTTTCAAAGGTAGTCAAATTCTTAAAGCATTTTTAGGAACTCATATATTTAACTTGCACTTTATTTATTTATTTTTTAATTTTTTAAGTAGGGCTTCACACCCAGTGTGAAGCCTATGCAGGGCTTGAACTCACAACCCTGAGATCAAGACCTGAGCTGAGACCAAGAGTCAGACACTTAACTTACTGAGTCACCCAACATCCGTTAACTTGCACTTTATTTTATTTTTATTTTTTTTAAGATTTTATTTATTTATTTGACAGAGACAGAGACAGCCAGTGAGAGAGAGAACACAATCAGGGGGAGTGGGAGAGGAAGAAGCAGGCTCATAGCAGTGGAGCCTGATGTGGGACTCGATCCCAAGAACACGGGATCACGCCCTGGGCCAAAGGCAGACACTGAACCGCTGTGCCACCCAGGCGCCCCTTAACTTGCATTTTAGATTAAGTAAAAGTAATTACTTTAGAATCCCAGAAACCATGCCAACATATTTAAGAACACAAAATATAGTTTTCATCATCTTTCCTAAACTAGCGTATTTTTTTCAGAGAGATAAATTTTCTTATTCATGGGCCATTTAAAATATTTTACTCTTTTCATCCTTACTAATATTCACCCTGTTCACCTTTGGTTGGTGGCAGCTTCTTCAAGTTGCTCTTGTGTCTTTTTGATAATACTCCAGTACTCTTTGATGACAAGATACACTAGGCTTGTTTTGTATATTTCTTGCCCAAGTCATGTAATTAGCAATTTCTTCAAGAAGTTTTGACTTCCTTTAATAGAAAATTATATTTTAAGATCACTTTTTAGGGGCTAAGTGTGCTCATTGCTACTGGGTAGATCACTGTTATAGAATAGAAGAAAAAAATGGAGGAGAACACATTGTCAATTACATATATCGGATAAGGGATTAATATCCAAAATATGGAAGGAACTCTACAATTAAAATACAACAACAAAAACAAATAGCCAGATTAAAAATGGACAAAGGACTTGAATAGACATTTCTCCAAAGAAGACATACAAATGGTCAATAATTACATGAAAAGATGTTCAGGGTCATTAATCATTAGAAAAATGCAACTCAAAACCACATTGAGATATCACCTCATACCCGTCAGGATGGCCACTGTTACAAGAATGGAAAACAAGAAATGTTGGTAAGGATGTGAAAAAATTAGAACCCTTGTGCACTGTTGTTGGGAATATAAAGTGATGCTGCCACATGGAAAACAGTATGGAATGGAAATTCCTCCGAAAATTGAAAATAGAATTATCATAATATTCAGTAGTCCAACTTCTGACCATGTATTCAAAAGAATTTAAAGTAGACTTTCAGCAAGACATTTGCACACTGATGTTCATTGCAGCATTATTCACAATAGTCAAGAGGTAGAAGCAACTGAAATGTCCATCAATGGATGAATGGATAAAGGAAATGTGGCCACACAATGGAATATTGCACGGCTTTAAAAAAGTTGGAAATCCTGTCACATGTTACAACACAGATGAATCTTGAGGACATTAAGCTAAGTGAAATGAGCCAGTTGTAAAAGGACTAATACTGTGTGATTCCACTCATCTGGGGTATCTAAAATAGTTAAAGTCACAGAAACAGAAAATATAAAGATGATTGCCAAGGCCCGGGGAAAGGTGAAGTGTTTATTAGTGTTTAGTGGGTATAGAGTTTCAGAGTTGCAAGATGACAATTCCTAGAGATCTGTCGCACAACATTGTAAATATACTTAACGTTCCTGAACTGTAGACTTAAAAATGGTTAAGATGGTAAATTTAATGCTAGGTGTTTTTATCACAATAAAATTTTTTTAAAGATCTTAAGTCAATAAGCTTATGGTCTATTTTAAGAAACCTGAAAATAAGAGCAAACTAAATTCAAAGTAGGCACATGGAAGGAAATAATAAAAATTGGAGTGGAAATAAATGAAATAGAGAATAGAAACACAATGAAGAAAGTCAACGAAAGAAAAGCTTTTTGCGTTTTGCCTTTTGCTTTTTAAAAGAACGACAAAATTAAAAATCTTTTAACTCTACTGACCAAGAAAAAAGAGAAAAGACTCAAATATTAATTTCAGAAATCAAAGAAGCATCATTACTATTGATTTTATGGGAATAAAAAGGAATATAAAGGAATTCTATGAACAGTATGACAGTGAATTAGATCTCCTAAATGAAAGGAAAATTCCTAGAAAGACATATGCTACTAAAACTGACCTAAGAGGATATACAAAATCTGAACAGAACTATAACAAGTAAAGCTATTGAATTAGTAAAAGCCAGGTCAAGATGGTTTCACTGTAAAACCTAACAGACGTAGAAAGAATAACACCAATGGTTTCACAAATTTTCCCATCAAAAAGAAGAGGAGGTAATACCTCTCAACTCATTCTGTGACTTCAGTATGACTTGATACCAAAAGACAGCACAAGAAAACTCCATACCAATATCCTTTATGAAGGTAGATGCAAAAATCCTCAACAAGATATTAGCAAACTGAATCCAACAACATAAAAGTGATTATACACCATGACCAAATAGGATTTATCTCAGCACTGCAAGGTTGGTTTAACATGAAAATTATTAATCTGTGTGATAATTCATATTAACAGCATAAAACACAAAATGATATGGTAGTCTCAATAGATACAGAAAACGTCTTAGACAATATCCAACATCTTTTGTGGTATAAACAATCAATAAATTAGGAATATAAGAGGACATCCTCAACTTGATGAAAGACTTCTATGAACAGACCACAGCTAACATCATAATGCTGAAAAACTGACTGATTTCCCCCTAAGATCAGGGGCATGATGAGAATGTCTACTCTTACCTTTTTTTTCCTGACATCGTACTGAAGGTTCTAGCCAGGGTAATTATACAAGAAAAATAAATAAAAGGCACATTTCCCCTCTTCCCCACCACCATTCTTATTGAAAGATAATTGATGTACATCACTGTATTCATTTAGGGTATAATAGTTTGATTTATATACACTGTGAAATGATTACTACAATATGTTGTTAAAATTCATCTTCCCATATAGATACAATAAAAGGAAAAAAAGAAAAAAATAGAAAAAAATCTCCTTGTAATGAGAACTCTTAGAATTTACTCTCTTAACAACATATATATACATATAAAACACAGCAGTGTTAGCTGTAGTCATCATGTTGTACATTACATCCCTAGTACTTATTTATCTTATCATGGGAAGTTGTATCTTTTCACCAACTTCTATTTCCTTCTCTCCCAACCCTCTGTCTCTGGTAATCACAAGTCTGATCTCTTTCTATGAGTTTTTTTTTTCTTAGAAAAGATATCTTGATTAGAAAGGAAGAAATATAATGATCTCTATTTCCAGATCATACATTGAAACTCCCAAAGAATTCATAAAAATCTATTAAAATCAATAAATGAGTCAATCAGTGTTGCAGAATACAAGATCAATATACAAAAATCAGTTGTACTTATATACACTAGTAATGAGCAATCCAAAAATAAAAATAAGAAAGCAATTCTACTCACAATAACATCAAAATAATAAAATACTTAGTAATAAATTTAACAAAGGAAATACAAAGCTTTTACTAAAAACTAAAAAACATTGTTGAAATAAATTAAAGACCTAAATAAATGATAAAACATTCCATGTTCATGGATCAGAAGACTTAAAATTGTTAAGATGGCAGGGTGCCTGGGTGGCTCAGTCAGTTGGGTGTCTGCCTTTGGCTCAAGGTCCTGGGATCAAGCCCCATGTGGGGCTCCCTGCTCAGCTGGGAGCCTGCTTCTTCCTCCCCCCTGCCCCTCCACCCTGCTCATTCTCTCTCTCTCAAATAAATAAATAAAATCTTTAAAAATTTTTTAAGATGGCAATACTTCTCAAACTTATCTGCAGACTCAATGTAGTGGTTGTTCAATGCCAATTGCTATGTATGCGGAAATTAAAAAACTGATCCTAAAATTCATATAGAAATGCAACAGACCCAGAATAGTCAAAACGATCTTGAAAAAGTAGAAAAAGTTGGAAGACTCACATTTCCTGGTTTGAAAACTTATCACAAAGCTACAGTAAACAGGACAGTGTGATCCTGGGATAAGGATAGACTGATAGTTCAATGGGACAGAATTAAGAATCCAGAAGTATATTGTAACATTTATGGTCCATTGATTTTCAGTGAGAGTGTCAAGACACAGGGCACTTTGGTGGCTCAGCTGGTGAAGTGTATGACTCTTGATCTCAGCTCAGGTCTTGATCTCAGGGTCATGAGTTCAAGCCCTGCATTGGGCTCCACCATGGCCATGGAACATGCATTAAAAAAAAAAAAAGTGCCAAGATACTACAATGGGAGAAGGAATAATCTTTACAACAAATGATACTGGGACAACCAGAGAGCCACATGAAAAAGAATGATGTTAGACTCCTACACATACCATATACAAAACTAACTAAAAATGGATCATAAACCCAAACGTGAAAGCTAAAATATAAAACTCTTAAGAGAAAACACAGGAGTAAAGATTCGTGACTTCATGTTAAACAGTGATTTCTTAGAAATGACTCCAACCACTTGTGGTTACAAGTGATGGCATAAAAAAATAGATAAATTGGACTTTACCAAAATTAAAAATTTTGTGCATTAAAGGATACTACCAACAAAGTGGAAAGGCAACCCAGTGCTTTGAGGTGATCTCCAATGCTTACCACCTTGAAAGGATATAGAACTTAGGGGGATGATGCCTGAAAATTCTCCTTCCTACCCTTTCCTGTTACTCAAATGTAGCCTCAACAGTTTCCATTCTATACACTTTCTCTGCAACATGGGACATAACAAGCAGGAAATGTCCTTCCTGGTACCAAGAGACAAAATCCCTAAATGTGGAAAACCTAACTCTTGATCAGTGAAACTTTCAAGGACAGATCTTGATCAAAAGGGAGAAATGTGAAAATAAGTAAAGGACATCTCATCTATCGTGAAGCTGGGAAGCCCCGAAAGGGCAGCTTTCACACGTACACAGTTTTTGCAGCCTACATAACCAGCAGGAAGAAGGGTGATCTCTCTTTGCCTCGGCAACAACACACCAATTACCACTTCCAGCCAATGAGAAATCTCCAGGATCTCAAACTCACGTTCTTCTCAATGAACTTTTGTTCAAAACAACTCTCCCCAATTTGCTCCTAAAAGCTAATATAAGTTGACTTTCCCTTTGTCTCTTCAGACTCCTCTATGTTTTTCCATAGTGCACTGGTCTCAAATTGTAGTTCCTCAGCTATTCCCAAATAAACTAATTTTGCTAGTAAAATAACTGGCCAATTTGGTTTTTTTAGGTTGGCAGTTCAATCTCTTGAATCTCTAGGTTTAAGTTTTTTGCCAAATTCTGATAATTTTCACCTCTTATTTCTTTGAATGTTTTTCTACGTTTGTTCTCTTTCTCCTCTCATTCAGGATTCTAATGACATAAATGTTCATTTTTTGTTTAAGTCCCACAATTAAGCTCTGTTCTTCTCTTCCATTCTTTTTCTCTCTGTTGTTTTAGACTGGTTAATTTCTATTGCTCTAAGCCCTAGTTCACTATTTCCTGTCTCCTCCATTCTGCTATTGAGTCCTCCCAATGAATTCTTTATTTCATTTGTTCTGAAATTTCCATTTGATTATTTCTTTACTGTGACTTTTCATTTTTCAGTTGCTTTGAGTCTGTTCATAATTGCTCATTTAAGGTTTTTTTTTTTTAAGATTTTTTAATTTATTTATTCGACTGAGATAGAGACAGCCAGCGAGAGAGGGAACACAAGCAGGGAGAGTGGGAGAGGAAGAAGCAGGCTTATAGTTGAGGAGCCTGATGTGGGGATCGATCCCGTAACGCTGGGATCACGCCCTGAGCTGAAGGCAGACGCTTAACTGCTGTGCCACCCAGGCGCCCCTGCTCATTTAAGTTTTTATCATAGTGTACTTCAAAATTTTCACCAGATAATTCTATTTCTTCGGACATCTCAGTATCGGCAACTGTTGTGTTTTTTTCATTTAGTTTGAGATCCTCTGGTCCTAGATATGAAAGTGATTATTCAGTTAAAACAAGGATATTTTAGATATTATGTTAGGAGACTCTGGATCTTATCTAAGCCTTCTGTTTTAATTGGCTTCTTCTGGCACTGGTCTGGCTAGGGAAGGAAGGAGATGTCAACTTGTTACTACCAGACAGTAGAAGCCAAGATTCTTCACTCAGCCTCTGTAACTACATGAGTGGGAGGCTCCTAATATCTGCTGGGTGAGAATAGCAGTCTGGCTCTTTTTCTTCCCTTATTGCACTGACTACATCTTCCAGTACACTGTTGAACAGATGTTGAATAGTGGACATCTTTGCCTTGTTCCTCATCTTGGTGGGAAAGGATTTACTTTTCATCATTAAGTAGATGTTAGCTATAGATTTTCATATATATTTTCATATTTCTTTTTTTTAAAAAAAGATTTATTTATTTATTTATTAGACAGAGACAGCCAGCGAGAGAGGGAACACAAGCAGGGGGAGTGGGAGAGGAAGAAGCAGGCTCCCAGTGGAGGAGCCTGATGTGGGGCTTGATCCCAGAACGCTGGGATCACGCCTTGAGCCGAAGGCAGACGCTTAACGACTGAGCCACACAGGCGCCCCATATTTTCATATTTCTTTTATAAATGTCTTTTATCAAGGACCAATGCATGTTGTTGTTTGTTTGTTTTTTTTAAAGAACTCATTGGTTTTGGTTGGTGCTGGTCTCGTAGGATGAATTGGGGAGTAGTTGCTCTGCTTCAATTCTTGAGAAATATTTTCATAGAATTAATATTACTTATTCTTCAAATGTTTGGTAGAATTCATCAGTAAAGCCATCTGATTTTGAAGTTTTCCTTGTGCTAATGTTTTTTAATGTACAAATTCATTTTCTCTAATAGATATATGGTGACTTAGTAATCTATTTCTTCTTGAGTGAGCTTTGGTAATTTATGTTTTTCAATAAATGTATCAAGTTTGCCCAAATTTTCAAACTTATCTGCATACAGTTATCTATAACATTAGCTTATTGTACTTTTTTTTTTTTTTTTTTTTTTTTTTTTTTTTTTTTTTTTAGAAAGCAGAGGAGCAGAACGAGAGGGAAAGAGAGAATCTTGAGGAGGCTCCATTCCCAGCAGGAAGCCCAAGGCAGAGCTCAATCTCATGACCCTGAGATCATGACCTGAGCCAAAATCAAGAGTCAGATGCTTAACCCGTCTGAGCCACCCAGGTGCCCCTTATTGTACTTTTTAATACATGTAAACTTCTAATGGTGTCATCTCTCTCATATCTGATATTGATAATTTGTGTTTTTTTTTCTCTTTCTCTTTTTCTGCTCAGCCTCAACCTCAGCATTATAAACATTTTGAGCTGGATAATTTTGTTGTGGGAGCTTTTCTACAGGATGTTTAGCAGCATTCCCGGACTTTACCTGTTAGATACCAGCAATTCGGAGTTGTGGCACTCAGTAATGCCTGCAGACATTACCAAATGTCCCTGGTGGGTCAAATCACCTCTAAATGAGAATCACTGGGTTGGAGGTTTATCGTTTTTACTGATCTTTGCAAAATGCCAGTTTTTTACTTCATTGATTCATATCATTTTTATCTTCTGCATCTCTACTTAATATGTTCACCCTCTTCTCTAACTTTCTGAACATACAGAATATGTTATAATAAATGTTCTTGTGTCCTTATCTGCTAATTCTAACATCTCTATAAATTCTGTGTTGACTTTAGTTGATTGATTTCCCCCCTCACTATGGGTCATATTTTCCTGCTTCTTTGCCTACCTAGTAAATTTTGACTGGATACCAAACATTGTGAATCTTAGGTTCTTTTATGCTTGGATATATTTGCATTCCTGTAAAAATTCTTGAGCTTTATTCTGGTATACAGTTAGGTTCCATGGACACATTCTTTTGGTTCTTGCTTAACAGATAGAACCACAGCAGTGTTTAATCTGGATCTAGTTATTTTCAATTACGGAAGCAAGATTCTTCCGAATGCCCTGCCTAAAGCCCCATGAATTATGAGGTGTTCCTGACTGGCTGTTAGGAACTATTCTGAGCCCTGGGGGAACTGTTCTTTTTAATCGTTTCAGGTCATTCTTTCCTCAGTGTGGGGTAGTTTTCTCACATGTTTACACTGATTTTCACTCTGCAAGGGGTCCTCTGTGACCAGTCCCTCATCTCTGGTGCTCTGCCTGTGAACTTGAGCCACTGTGCACTCAGCTCTATCTTCCAACTTTGGGAGTCTTCCATGCCCCACTTGGGATTCCCCACCCCTCCCTGTGCTGCAGCCTGGAAATTCTTCCAGAGGCATAAACTAGTCAATTGCAGTGTCCATCTTTCTTTCCATCTCTCAGGGATACTGTTTTTTGTTGCCTATTGTCCAATGTGTTCAAAACTTTGTTTATATTTTTCCAACAATTAACAGTTGTTCTGGTTAAGAGGCAAATCTGACCTTTTACTCCATTTTATTTAGAAATGTAAGGCTATGTAAATATGCTTTAAAACTCTGAAAAAAATTACATAAGTTCTCAGAAAATATAACTTAACAAACTCAACTTAGCAGCTAGAAAACATGATGAAACATATAGCTACTAAATAAATTAAAACATAAATCTGTGCATAAAGTAACATCAGGATCAGATAGCTCTACAGGCAATGTTTATAAATTATTCAAGGAGCAGATAATGCTAGTCTTATACAAAATGTTCCAGAGGATAAAAAATGAAGGAATGTTCTCTACTTCATTTTATTATGCTAATATAACTTTGACACCAAAACCATTCAAGGACAAAATGAGAAAAGAAAGTTTTAGGCCAATCTTGTTATGAACTCCGATGCACAAATTCTAAATCTATGAAGGTATATATTTTCATTTTAAATCTAATCATGTCTTTTTCCTGCTTCAGATTCTTAAGTGATTTGTCATTACATTTTGAATAAAATCTAAACTTCTTACCACGGCTGGTAAGGCTCCATATATTTTGTTCCCTACTTGACCCCTGAGGTTCTCTTACGCCTCTCCCTGCTTCCTCCTCTTTATTTACACCGTCCTTCACACACGTCTGGCTCTTTTATAGCGCACGACTTTTACGCTTGCTCTTCTTCCCACCCTGCTTCGTTGCCTAGATCTTTTTAATGTATGTACCTACTACAATTTAGATTTAAGCTCAAGTATCACCTTTTTAGAAATTCCTTTCCTGTCCGCTTCATCTCAGAAGTCTTCTGCTCTGCTGTCCTGTAGCTCTATCCTCTTTTCTGGCTTTATCTTCTTCGTGGTACTTATTACTTTGTGATGACTATGATCATTTATTTGTTTATCTCTTACTAGTGTGTAGATCCAAGAGGAAAAGGACTTATTTTTGTTCATCACTATATTCCTAGCATCTAGAACTATGGTTGATTCATAATAAGCGTTCAACAAACATACATTTAATTAATGAATATCAGACATTCCAAATATTTGATTTAAGGTTAAATAGTTTCATGCTATATTTTCCTCTAATTAAATGAATAAATATTTTAGAATATTATTGTAGCATAATTTAGTTAAGTGGATGATTTAAGTGTGACTTACTATAAACTCTCATTCATTAGAATTAAATAGGATAATCCATTCCTTTTAATTTTTTCATTAAGTTTTCCAAACATATGCAAAATGGAGAGAAAAATAAAATAAACCACACACGTTCATTATGTATATTCAATAACTATTGTGATTTTGCCCCATTGGATTAATATATTTTCCTCTTCCTTGAAGTTATTTAAATGTAATTAAATATGTATCACTCTTTCTTCCATATTTCAATATGGGTCTAAAAATATGGATATTCTTATCTAACTACAATGACATTGTTCATATCAGCAACATTAATAATAATTAATAATAATAATTCTTTGGTGACTTCTGATAACCAGATAATAATCAGATTTCTTCAATTGTCTCAAAAATTGTTTTATTTTAAGATTTACTTATTTATTTGAGAGGGAGAGAGAACAGGGAGAGGGGCAGAGGGAGAGAGGGAGGGAGAGAGAGAGAGAGAGAGAGAGAGAGCCTCCAGTAGACTCACCACTGAGTGAGGAGCCCAATGTGGGGCTTGATCTCACTAGCCTGAGATCACCATTGGAACTGAAATCAAGAGTTGGACGCCTAACTGATTGAGCCACCCAGGTGTCCCTCAAAAAGTATTTTTGTGTTTGGTTCTCAAAAAGTATTTTTTTATTTGGGTCATCTGAATTAGGATCCAAAAAGAAGTTTACACATTATATTTTGTTGTCTAGTGTTATTAAGTTAAAAAAAATATCCAGAACAATCTCCCATCATGTTTTTGCATGCTATTTACTTGTTTCAAAAGCCAGGTCAGTTGTCTTGTAGAATGTCCCACCTTCTGGATTTGTCTGGTTTTCCTGGTGGTGTCATCTCCCTTGTTCTGTTCCTCTATTTCTCATTTTTCCTGTAAACAGAAGTTAGCTCTAGAGCTTGGTTAGATTCAGGCTCTGCTTTCCTGGCCAGAATACTTCATAGGTGGTGCTGTGTGCTTTGTATTGCATCACAACAGGAAGCACAAAAATGTCTGTTCTACCTTTAGTGACACTATGATTAACTTTGTTTAAATAGGCAATAGCATGATGTGTGCTTTAAGTTTCCCATCAATTTCTTCTTTGTTTCACTCACTGATGATGTTTGATTGAATCAAATATTTCACTATGGCTTCCAGAATGATGATTTGTATAAATTGCTACATTTCTTCATTCATTAACTGAATGTTTTCTGAAAAGAAAGACACTTCCTTCTCAACTAAAGCAACTTGGTTATCCTGAAATTAAGGTAAGTGACAAATCATTGTAATTTAATTGCCAGTCTCCACAATAAAAAGTTGGTGCCCTGGTTTTCCTACGTGTGTCCCAAACGGCAGGTTTTTGTTTTTGTTTTTAATGTTGCCCATGTTTGACATTTTCTTTTTATTGTTAAGAACTGTGGATATTTTATTTTTTAAAAAATATTTTTATTTATTTATTTGAGAGAGAGAGAACAAGCAGGAGGAGGGGTAGGGGGAGAAGCAGACTCCCTGCTGAGCATGGTGCCTGATGTGGGGCTCAATCCCAAGACCCCGAGATCATGACCTGAGCTGAAATCAGACTCTTAACTGACTGAGCCACTGAGGCACCCCAGAACTGTGGGAATTTTGAGAAGTTTGATGTGTTTAAATCAATTGTTTTCATTAACATTTTTAAGGCACAAATTGTGCCGTTCTTGAAACGAAGGAGTAAAGCTGGTTATGGTGTCCTTTAATGATGACTATTTTGTCTTATAATTTTTATCTTTGAAAGCTTCCTTGTTTTTTTCTCATGAAAATCATTCTAAACTTGAGAAATGTTTGGATTGTAGATTTTTCATGAAGTTTCTTCCTTCCAAGTACACATGGAAAATTGGACTAACTGTGAATTAAATGTTGCCAAGAAGATGTCCTTCTGGATTTCTTATAATGACTCATTTGCACATTACCAGTAAATTGATTAATATTTCTCAATCTTGTTTCTTCTCTGTGTTAAATGTTTCATTCAGCAAATATTTATTGAATGCTTAATATTTTCTATGCATTATTCTACTTGCTGAATAAACAAAAATAACCAAGAAAATCAATGCTCCTGCTAAAATAAAATTTACGTGATAGTAGGGGAGCCAGGAAATAAACAAGATAAATAAATGAGTATAGTATGTGTTATAGTGACAAGCGCTAAGGAAAAAAAAATAAGGTGGAGGAGAGAGATAGAAAGTATGCGTAAGGGAGCTAGTGGAGGGGTGTTAAAATTTTACGTCGGGTGACCAGAGCAGGCTTCATTGGGAAAGTTATATTTGAGTAATAAGTGATATTTGATAATCTGAAGTGAGTGAAGGAACAAACCATGAAGCTATCTAAGAGAAGAGCATTTAGGGATCGTAACATGGGCAAAGGCTCTACAGTGGGAATATACTTAGTTCTTTCAAGGATTGGGAAAGCCCATGTGGCTGGAACACATGATGGAAAGGGTCAAGAGGGGGTCAAGAGGCAATGGTGGGGGCATATTGGGGCCTTCTAGATGTCAATGAGAATATTCTCACTGACCTCCAATTACAAAGCATGTCATTGACCAAGGGCCCCAGCTGCTACATTCTGAAACCCACTGACACTTTCAAGGGCAGCTCCCTTCCACAGATAATACCAATAGTTCAATGACACTAAAGCAGACCCATGTCTAGGAGAAAACAGAGGCTCCTCTGATGGGTGACTGTGGCTCATGGACTTGCCAGAACTTCCTTAAATTGAGTGGAGGTCTAGGATGCTTCCACTCCATCTTCCTTTCCTATTGCCTTTCCTGAGAGTCAGACTTGCTTTGTGGTCTAATAATTATCTCAATTTCTCCCAGTTCCCTCCTCTTTTCCCCTCACAGACATTTCTCCTAATAAAATCTTTGCACTTTGTTTTTCCCAGATAATTTCTTTTTTTATTGTGAAAAAGGATACAAATCATAAAATTTACCATTTTAGCCAGCTTTAAGCATACAGTCCAGTGGTATCAAGTATATTCACATAGTTGTGCAACCACCACCACTATCTATCATGAGAACTTTTTTCATCTTCCCAAAATGAAATTTCATACATGTTAAACAAGAATGACCTATTCTTCCCTCACCTCCCCAGCCACTGACAATCACCATTCTACCTGCTGTCTCTATAAATTTGACTACTGTAGGTACGTCACATAAGTGGAATTATAAAGTATTTGTCCTTTTGTGACTGACTTTTTTCACTTAGCATAATGTCTTCAAGGTTCATCCATGTTTTAGCATGTGTAAGAATTCCATTCTTTTTTAAGGGTTGGATAACATTCCATTTTATGTAGATGCCACATTTTGTTTATCCACCCACCCATTGATGGATACCTGGGTTGTTTCCATTTTTTGGCTATTGTGAAAACCGTTGCTATGAACATGGGTGTATAATCTGTATGAGTGAATCTCTGTGCAAATTCCTGCTGTCAATTCTTTTGAGTATATACCCAGAAATAGAATTGCTGGGTCACAAGGTAAATCCATTTTATATTTTATATATAAATTTTATATATATTTTATATTTTGAGGGACAACCAAAACCCTATTTTCCACAGGGATTGCACCACCAGCAATGCATAAGAGTTCTAATTTCTCAACATCCTCACCAACACCTGCTATTTTCTGTTTAATTAATTAATTAATTAATTTATTAAAGATCTTATTTTTAAGTAATCTCAACACCCAATGTGGGGCTCGAACTCATGACCCTGAGATCAAAAGTCTCATGCTCTACCAACAGAGCCAACCAAGTGCTCCCCGTTTTATTTTTTTGATAATAGTCCTCTTAATTGCTGCAATTAATGTCATTGTGTTTTTTATTTCTATTTCCCTAGTGATTAGGGATGTTGAGAATTTCATTTGGTGCCTTTTGGCAATCTGTATATCTTTTTTGGAGAAATGCTTATTTAAGTCCTTTGCCCATTTTTAAATATATTGAACAGAAATGGTGAGAATGGACACCCTTGACTTGTTCCTGATCTTAGGAGAAAACCTTTCAGTATTTCACCACTGTATATGATTTCTGTGGGTTTTTCCATATATGGCCTTTGTTATGTTGAGATAATTTCCTTTTATTCCCAGTTTGGTAAAGTATTTTTATAATGGAAAGATGTTAAATTTTTGGTATCAATTGAGATAACCATGTAGTTTTCCCCTTCATTCTATTGATGAGGTATGTTATGTTGACTTTTGTATGTTGAACCATCCTTGCATTCCAGGACTATGTCTCACTTGGTCACATTAAGCACTGGAGCTATTTTAACTTTTCTTTCTTTTTTCTTTTAGTTCCTCACACTCAATAATTTCAAATGACTTATGTTCATACTCATGGATCCTTTCTTCTGCCTATTTGAGACGTTGTTAAACCCCTCTAGTGAATTTTTCAATTCAGCTATTGTATTTTTCAGCTACAGAATTTCTGTTTGGCTCTTTTTCCGTCCATATTTTGTTTTCTGATTTCTCTCTTTCCTTTTTTTTTTTTTTTTAAGATTTTATTTATTTATTTGACAGAGACAGCCAGAGAGAGAGGGAACACAGCAGGGGAGTGGGAGAGGAAGAAGCAGGCTCCCAGCGGAGGAGCCCGATGTGGGACTCGATCCTGGAACACCGGGATCACGCCCTGAGCCGAAGGCAGACGCTTAACGACTGCGCTACCCAGGCGCCCCAGTTTTCTGATTTCTCTTAGTTTTTGTTTGTGTTTTCCTTGAGCTCTTTGAGCATATTTAAGATAGTTTTAAAAAGTCTTTGTCAAATAAGTCTGATGCCTATTTCTTCAGGGACAGATTTTGGAGATTTATTTTGTTCTTTTGAATGGACAATATTTTCTTGTTTCTTTATATGCTTTGTGATCTTTTGTTGAAAATTGGGCTCAGGGACATCTGAGTGGCTCAGTTGGTTAAGTGTCTGACTCCTGATTTCAGCTCAGGTCATGACCTCAGGGTCATGAGATTGAGCCCACACATCAGGCTCTGTGCTGAGCATAGAGACTCTTGAGATTCTCTCTCTTTCTCTCTCTCTGCCTCTCCCTGCCCACTGGCATGCTCTCTCTTAAAAAAAAAATCAAAGTAAAATTGGGATTTTGAAGAAGGAACAGTACTTCTCATAGACTAGATTAGGGGAGAACCTTCCTCATCAGCCCAGTGTGAAGGTTTATGGTTGTCAGAACCTTAAACTGGTCATGCATTTCCATTGGGGTGTGTCATATAAATAAGATTGATTTCTTTGAGAAAACTAATCTATAATAGGTCTAACAATTATAGACACATTCTGTGAAGTTTTAACTACATTCATATAGCTAATTTACAATCATTTTAGCAGTTATAGGACTAAAACATGTCAAGTAAATGAATTATAACACCACCTCTTTCCTGGACAGATCCAGAAACTAGTATCTAAGTCATCATAATGGTTTGAAATTTTATATTGATATAAGTTCAATATATAATACCAATTGTATTTGATATTAAATATATACATATATATACACATATATAACACATATACATATATAACATACATATAACATATATATATATATGGCACCTGGGTGGTTCAGTCGGTTGTGTCCTATTCTTGATTTCTGCTCAGGTCATGATCTCAGGGTCATGACCTTGAGCCCCATGTCAGGCTCTGTGCTCAGTGCAGAGTCTGCTTGTCCTTCTCCCTCAGCTCCTCTCCCCACTTGTTTTCTTTCTCTCTCTCTCTCAAAAAAGTAAATAAATAAAATCTTGAAAAATATATGTAATAAGTGATCTTGTGGTGGACTGTGGTAGGCAAAACTTTCTTAAGCAAGACATTGAAAGCTTTAATCACAAGGAAAAAGGATTGGTAAATTGACTTTATTAAAGGTAAAATCTTCTTTTATTTTATTTTATTATTATATTATGTTAGTCACCATACAGTACATCCCTGGATTCCGATGCAAAGTTCGATGCTTCATTAGTTGCGTATAACACCCAGTGCACC
Organism: Ailuropoda melanoleuca; assembly: GCF_002007445.2. Taxonomy (NCBI): domain Eukaryota; kingdom Metazoa; phylum Chordata; class Mammalia; order Carnivora; family Ursidae; genus Ailuropoda; species Ailuropoda melanoleuca. The sequence continues at coordinate 72,977,599 of NC_048222.1, forward strand.
ATGTAATACGTGCCCTCCTTACTACCCATCACCAGTCTATCCCATTCCCCCACCCCCCTCCCCTCTGAAGTCTTCAGTTTGCTTCTCATAGTCCATAGTCTCTCATGCTTCATTCCACCTTCTGATTACCCCCCCTTTCTTTATCCCTTTCTTCCCCTACCGATCATCCTAGTTCTTATGTTCCATAGATGAGAGAAACCATATGATAATTGTCTTTCTCTGCTTGACTTATTTCACTTAGCATTATCTCCTCCAGTGCCATCCATGTTGCAGCAAATGTTGAGAATTCATTCTTTCTGATAGCTGAGTAATATTCCATTGTATATATGGACCACAGCTTCTTAATCCAGTCATCTGTTGAAGGGCATCTCGGCTCCTTCCACGATTTAGCTATTGTGGACAATGCTGCTATGAACATTGGGGTACATATGGCCCTTCTCTTCACTACGTCTATATCTTTGGGGTAAACACCCACTAGTGCGATGGCTGGGTCATAGGGTAGCTCAATTTTTAACTTTTTAAGGGACCTCCACACTGTTTTCCAGAGTGGCTGTACCAACTTGCATTCCCACCAACAATGTAGGAGGGATCCCCTTTCTCCACATCCTCTCCAACAATTGTTGTTTCTTGCCTTGTCTATCTTTGCCATTCTAACTGGCGTAAGGTGGTATCTCAGTGTGGTTTTGATTTGAATTTCCCTGATGGCTAATGATTTTGAACATTTTTTCATGTGTCTGTTAGCCATTTGTATGTCTTCATTGGAAAAGTGTCTGTTCATATCTTCTGCCCATTTTATGATTTGTTTATTTGTTTCTCGTGTATTGAGTTTGAGAAGTTCTTTGTAGATCTTGGATACCAGTCCTTTATCTGTGGTGTCCTTTGCAAATATATTCTCCCATTCCGTGGGCTGTCTCTTAGTTTTTTTGACTGTTTCCTTGGCTGTGCAGAAGCTCTTTATCCTGATAAAGTCCCATAAGTTCATTTTATCTTTTATTTCTCTTGCCTTTGGAGATGTGTCGTGAAAAAGGTTGCTCTGGCCGATGTCATAGAAGTTGTTGCCTATGTTCTCCTCTAGAATTTTGATGGATTCCTGTCTCACATTGAGGTCTTTCATCCATTTGGAGTTTATTTTTGTGTATGGTGTGAGAGAGTGGTCAAGTTTCATTCTTTTGCATGTAGCTGTCCAATTTTCCCAGCACCATTTATTGAAGAGACTGTCTTTTTTCCACCGGATGTTTTTTCCTGCTTTATCAAAGATTAGTTGCCCAAAGAGCCGAGGGTCCATTTCTGGGTTCTCTATTCTGTTCCATTGGTCGATGTGTCTGTTTTTGTGCCAGTACCATGCTGTCTTTGTGATCACAGCTTTGTAGTACAGCTCGAAATCCGGCATTGTGATGCCCCCAGCTTTGTTTTTCCTTTTCAACAGTTCCTTGGAGATTCGGGGCCTTTTCTGGTTCCATACAAATTTAAGGACTATTTGTTCCAGTTCTTTGAAAAATGTCCTTGGTATTTGATTGGGATAGCATTGAAAGTGTAGATTGCTCTGGGTAGCATGGACATTTTAACTATGTTAATTCTTCCGATCCATGAGCATGGAATATTTTTCCATCTTTTTATGTCTTCCTCAATGTCTTTCAAGAGTGATCTATAGTTTCTAGAATATAGGCAAAAACTTCTATTCATTAAAAGGCATCATTTCACCAAAGGGCATACCAAAGAGCTGGTAAATATTTGAAAGATGGTCATTACTCTCAGATGTATTTATTCATTATATAGAATCAGATCACATGATTATGGACTCTGAAAAGTCCCAAGATTTGTAGTTGATGTGCTGGAGACCCAGGAGAGGTAAAGGTATAGTTCCAATCTTAAGTCCAAAGATCTAGAACCAGGAAAGCCTATGGTATAGTTCCAATTCAAAGGCTGGCAGGTTTGAGACCTGGAACCTGTGTTTCAGTTTGAGTCTGAAGGCAGGAAAAAAAATTCATGTCCTAGTTCAAAGGCAATCAGGTAGAGGAGTACCTGGGTAGCTCAGTCAGTCAAGACTCTTGATCTCAGCTCAGTTGTTGATCTCAGAGTTGTGAGTTCAAGTCCCATGAGTTCACACCCCACATTGGGCTCCATGCTATATGGGGAGCCTACGTAAAAAAAACATTAAAAAAAAAAAAGGCAGACAGGTAGAAGGAGTTCCCTATTATTCAGGCTTTTTATTCTACTCAGACCTTCAACTGATTGGATGAGGACCACGCACATGAGGGAAAGCAATCTGATTTACTCAATCTACTGATTCCAAAGATAATCTCATCCAGAAACACCATTATAGACACATTCAGAATAATGTGTGACCAGATATCTGGGCCTCCTGTGACCCAGTCAAGTTGATACATAAAGTTAGCATCACGGGGTGTGTGTGTGTATGTGTGTTTTACAATTAATGTAAGTGCTGTCTGGAATAATTTTATAGAACATAAGACTTTCTGTGAAAGAAAGGGCTTACAATTTGAAGCAGATTCACATAGCTGAATGCTTCCATGTGTTGGGACAAAGAAAAATAATGGTGAACATACAGCAAGAGCTAACCTCCAGAGTTAATGTCTCACTTAATTGTTCTGTGTGAAATGATCAGATTAATCACAGATTGTGGATTTTTCAATAATCTAAATTCCATTGCAAATGTGTTCACGTAATGACTTTTCACATAAGACTTATCTGTGGTGTGGCTTGTAAAGGGGTCTAAGCATGAAATAAGCTACAGTCATTTGGAGATCTGGGTGCAGGCACCACCGTGGATCTTTTGAAGTAGGAGTACAGTTTAGGTCAGTGACAGCCAAGTGGAAAACTGCAGCAGACCTCTCATCTAGAGATTATTTTCCCCATTTAATAGACTAGAAATCAAGTTGTGTGAATTTACCTAAGGATGTGCTGCAAGTTAATGACAGAGGCAAATATGATTTAGCAGGCTGGAAAACATTCCACTATAATTTATACACTCTCCTGGCTCTGATTTAATGACTTTGACCTAAAGTTCGATGAAAAATCCTAGCTTGGCAAATAATCCCTGCAGAGACTATTTCATGATGCCAATTAAAAGTTTTTTCTGGACGACTCTTTGTCCTTCCTCTCTTCATATAACTTCTACATCTATTGCCTTGAAGAGATTCATTCAGGTTGTATGCAACTGCTCCAGGTGTTGCACAGCTGTCAAAACTAGTAAGTTACAAATTCTCAGGGAGCGTAGTGAGGTTGTCCCTCCGCTGAGAAACAGCTAGAACCAACATGCCTGCAATAAGCGCTTTGTTAATAACACATTTTCCTGATTATAAAAGGAATATATGCTCATTGTAGAAAATTATAAAAGCACAGAGAAGATAATAAAAATTACTTGTAATCCCCCAAACAGATACCACTTCTAAAATTTTCCAGTCTTTTTTTCCATGCTTATTTTAAACATATATTGACACGAGTGTATTCACATACATGAACATATGCTTTAATAATATACTATATCTATGTTGTCATTGTTTTGGTTTTTTTTGTTGTGGACTTATTCATTGATTAAATAAATTTGAATAGATATGAAGTGAGCATTCCAGATACTTGAATAATTATTATAACTTACAAAAATGTTTAGTATTTCTTGGTAATGTAGCCAATACTTTGCATAACTTTTGGGTTATGATAGAAACAGACTTATCTTTATTATCTGCAAAAGAATAGATTGTATACAGTGACAGTCATGCCTTCACACACTCATTCAAAAAATCTTGACTGTGGTGAGGTGTGTGCAAGGCAAGGTGAGGATGGAGTAGACTGAAATTTTCTTTAGCAATCAAATAACTTCTCTGACACTAAGTACCGATGACCTTTTTTTTCTAGTTTTATTAAATAACACATTTTAAATTAAAGTAACGTGTAATGCAAACTGGGATGTTTTTATCAAGATAAAATTGGCATACATCATATTAGTTTGAGGTGTGCAACATAATGATACGATACATGTATATATTGCAAAATGATCGCCATAGTAAGTGTAGTTAATATCCATCACCACACGTAGTTACAATTTTGTGTATGTGTGATGAGAAATTTTAAGATCTACTCTTTTCAGCATCTTTCAAATGTGCAACACAGTATTAAGTATAGTCACCATGCTGTACATTGCATCCCCAGATCTTGTTAATCTTATGACTGGAAGTTTGTACCTTTTGACACCTTCACCCATTTCACCTACCCCCCCACCTCTGGCATCCTCCAATCTGTTCTCTGTATCTATGAGCTCTTTTTTTTTTTTTTTTTAGATTCCACGTGTAAGTGAAATTACACATGTATTCATTGTTTAACAAACTTCACACTAGAATGTAAACCTCTTGGGTATAAAGACATTTTCTATTTTATTCACTATCATTCTCTGTGTCCTAGGACACTATCTGGCATTTAGTGGGTGCCCAATAAATATTTATTGAATGGACAAATTAATGAATAAAGCTTGTTTTTACTTAGTATAATGTTAACATTTCCCCATACTGTTAAATATTCTTTTATAACGTTTCTTTAAAAGATTTTAAGGTATGATTTACATACATGAAAGTGTATGTATTTTAAATGTTCATCTCAATAAATGTTTACTCATGTGTCATCTATTAGCCCCACCCCGTCAGTATATAGAACATTCCATCAACTCACAGGTGTCCTTGGGCTCCTCCTTATTCAAGATCTCCCTATAAGTACCTCTATTCTGAGTTTTAATACCATAGATTATTTTTGCCTATCCTTGAACTTTGCATAAATGGAATAAATGGATCTGCCTTTTCTTTTCTTTTTTTTTTTTTTTAAAGATTTTTTTTATTTATTCGACAGAGATAGAGACAGCCAGCGAGAGAGGGAACACAAGCAGGGGGAGTGGGAGAGGAAGAAGCAGGCTCACAGCAGAGGAGCCTGATGTGGGGCTCGATCCCACAACACCGGGATCACGCCCTGAGCCGAAGGCAGACGCTCAACCGCTGGCCACCCAGGCGCCCCTGGATCTGCCTTTTCTCATTTAACATAACTTTATCAAAGATTCATTCATCTTATTGCATATAATAATGACTCGTTTTCATCACTGCTATTTAGTATTCTACTATATAAATGTATACCATAATTTGTTTATTCATTCTCCTGTTGACAAACACTTGAGTTATTTCCATTTTGTAGCTATCGTGAATAAAGTTGCTGTGAACATTCTTATATGTCTTTTTTTTTCATGTTTATTTTGTTATATGTCTTTTTGAGGACATACACTTTCATTTCTCTTGAGTACATAGGAACACATCATAGGGTACGTGTATGTTTAGTTTTAGTAGCCAAATCACTTTTTCAAGGTGATTGAAGCAATTGATACTCCCTCTAGGGAGGTATGAGAGCTCCAGCTCTGCCATACCCTTGCTAACATTTGACATTTTTGGTCCTTTTAATTGTAGTCCTTTTAAGGGTGGGTGCTTGCTACCATCACCGTGGTTTTGGTGTGTACATACCGGATGAGTAATGATACCGAGTATCTTTTGTAGCTTAACAACTGTGTGGGCATCCTCTTTTGTAAAGCACCATTTTTGTGAAGTGATGCTTTCTGATGAGTAGAAGTTTTTAACTTTAATAAAGACCAATTGATCAATTCTTTTTCTTTTTTGGTTAGAGCTTTTAGTCTCCTGCTTAACAGGACAGAGTCCTGTTTCCCCACCACAAGGTCACGAAGCCATTTTTCTGTTGTCTTCTAGAAGCTTGATAATTTTTGACCATTTACATTTGGTTCTATGATCCACCACAAACTAATTTTGTCTGCAGTGTAAGCTAAAGATCAAAGTTCATTTTTCCATATAAGTATTCAATCGCTCTTATACCATTCATTGAAAAGTTCATCGTTTCTCCCACTGAATTTCACTGATGTCTTCGCTGATTTACTCAGGTCGCTTTGTATGTATGAATCTTTTCTGGACACTATTTCCTCTTTTTCGGTCTATTTGTTTACATCTTTGTGACATTACAGCACCATTTTTAGTTGTTGCAAAGTTTTGTTTTCCCTGTTGTTGGATATTTACCAAGCTTTCTCTATTATAAGCATGAATATCCCCAGAAATAAGGCTTTATGCAAACCCATGACTTTTCTCAGAGGGTAAATTACAAGACTAGAATTGCTGACTCTAAGGAATGCACATATATTAAGTGTTTCCTATATATTTTCGAAGGCTATTCAGATATATATCACATTAAGTTCCTGCCAGCACTAGATGAGAGCGCACCTTTATACCAATGCTTAGATATGTCTTATATTATCTGTCGATTTATGGTTGTGCTGGGAGTAACATGTTTCTCAGGTCTTTTTGTTGCTATTGTTATGTTTTTGAGGTTGTTTGGTTACCAGTGAGCTAAGGATGAATTAGAAAAAAAAATCCAATGGCCATTTGGTTTTGACTCCTCTGAATTATATATTTAAATATCTTTTCTATTTTCCACTGGGATGTTTACTTATATCTATTAGAAAGAATTCATTGAACATTTAACATATTAACATATATCTGACATATATGTTGAAACATTTTCTACTTTTGTAAAAATTTAAAACATTTTTGAATTTATTATTTAACTTCCAGAGTAAGTTTTAGTTTTATATTTTTTAATTTGATTAATCTCTTTCATTATAAACTTGTTTCTAGTATCATGATTGTAAAATCCTTTCTCACATATATGTACACACTCAGTACAAGAAAGGATTTTTCTGGCATAAAAATTTCTTCTTTTTTTTTAAGAATAGCTGAGGATTCCATCAGCATTTTTAAAAAAGATTTTATTTATTTATTTGACAGAGAGAGAGACAGCCAGCGAGAGAGGGAACACAAGCAGGGGGAGTGGGAGAGGAAGAAGCAGGCTCCCAGTGGAGGAGCCCGACGTGGGGCTCGATTCCAGGACTCCAGGATCATGCCCTGAGCAGAAGGCAGACGCTTAACGACTCAGCCACCCAGGTGCCCCCTGGCATAAAAATTTCATATTATTGTTTTATATTTTGGAAAAATGTCTATTCTACCTGTCCTGACCTTTCATTTCTGGTTATTTATTTTACCTTCTCTGTTTTTTCTAAGTCAACTTTATGATTTTTTTTCAACTTAGTCTTTTCAAAGAACCAGATTTTCTTATGTATTTTTGCCTCTTTAATTATTTTTTGCCTTGTATTTATTATTATTTTTCCTTCTATTTCCTTAGGATTTACACTGATACTCTTTCCAAAATTGAATGTATTGCTCATAATTTCAATGATTTTTCTTTCCTAAAATATGTATTTAAGTGTATTTGCCTCTGATACTTTGTAAGCTTCATCCCACAAGTTTTATATGTATTGTTATTTTCCGATTTCCTTTATTTTTTCAATTGTCCATGGATTATTTGGAGAAGAGTTTTTTGATTTCTCAATATACGCATTTTGGGGTCATCTTTTATCTGTTTCTTCTTCATGGTATTGTAGTCAGAGAATGTTGTTGATAGAATATTGGCATCATGCATCATCAGATTTGTAAATACTATACATCTTTGGAAAGATTTTTTAGCCTCAGGAATTCATTCATATGACTTAGAGAAAATGTGTCCATTGTGTTGTCCAAACTTCATTTTTAGTAATCATTTGTCTGCTTGATATAGCAATTATTGAGAACATTGTATGAAACATCTTACCACAACAGTGCATTTATTATTATTTTTTTATAATTCTGAAAAGTTTTATTTCATATATTTGGGACATATATACTTAAGTACATATATGTTTGAAATTGTTAAATCTTCATGGTGAATTGTTCTTTTTTATTATTGAGTAGTGATTAACTTTACTACTAATAATGATTTCTTTTTTCCAGCAAAGCCTATCTTATTTGCAATTGTAAGAGCAACATCAATTTTTTTTTTGGTTATACTTGCCTGATGTGTGCAGTGTGTGCGTGTATGCATATGTGTGTTTTCAGTCTATTTTCTTTTAACTATTACATGCCATTATGTATTATGTCTCTTGTAAATAGTTCATATCTAGTGTGGATGGAAACATTTATATTATATTCATTTCATAAACATTTCTTCTGCCTTTTTCTATATTTTATTTGAAATTTTAAACTTCTTGGGCCTGTCCTATTCTCCCATGCTTACTAATGGAGTCAAGCATTTAGCTTTGAAATTATAGATACTTCAAACATCTGTTAAAAGAAATCCCAGATTCTGACAATAGATTATCTGTTAGCTTTACATATGGGTGATTTTTTCCCCCTAGTATCTTCCAAGTTATTTTAGAATGAATGCTGCATTAGGTGATACTAATCAGATGGTATTTGAAATAGAACTAAGTCTGTGTGTAGAGGAGCTCCTAGGTGGTTCAGTAGGTCAAGTGTCTGACTTTCAGTTTCAGCTCAGATCATGATCTCAGGGTCCTGAGATTGAGCTCCCCCCACACTCCCAATCAGGCTCCATGCTTAGCATGCATCTGCTTGAGATTCTCTCCCCCCCGCCGTCCCTCTCCATGCTCATACACACTCTCTCTCTAAAATAAATAAATAAATAAATAAACAAACCTTGGGGAAAAAAAAAGAGTGTGTGTAGAAAGTGAAGTGACCTCTTCAGCTTCTCAAAATTTTGAGATTTTATTTATTTTTATTGAAGTGTAGTTGACACACAATGTTACATTAGTTTCAGGTGTACAACACAGTAATTCAAGAACTCTATATATTATGGTATGCTCACCATAAGTGTAGATACCACCTACTACCATATAACACAATTACAATACCATTGACTAAATTCCCTATGCTGTAGCTTTCATTCCTATGACTTACTCATTCCATAACTGGAAATCTGTACCTTCCATTCTTTTTCACCCATTTTGCCCATTCTTCCCCACTTTGGCAACCATCAGTTTGTTCCCTGTATTTATGGGTCTGTTTCTGTGTTTATTCATTTGTTTTATTTTTTAGATTCTACATATAAATGAAATAATGGTATTTGTCTTTCTCTGTCTGATTAATTTCACTTAGCATAATTTCCTCTAGGTCTACCCATCTTGTTGCAAATGACAAGATCTCATTCAATTTCGTGGCTGAATGATATTCCATTGTATATATATACATTTATCATGTCTTCTTTATCCATTCATCTATCAATAGACACTTGGTTGCTTCCATATCTTGGCTACTGTAAATAATGCTGTAATAATCAGCAGTGCATGTATCATTTTGAATTAATGTTTTTGTTTTCTTTGGGTAAATACCCAGTACTGGAATTACTAGATCATATGGGTATTGCTATTTTTAATGTTTTGAGGAACCTCCATATTGTTTTCCAGTGGCTGCACCAATTTACACTTCCACCAACTGTGTTCCAGGGTTCCTTTTTCTTCACATCCTCGCCAACACTTATTTCTTTTTGATTCTAACCATTCTGACAGGTGTGAGGTGATATCGCATTGTGGTTTTGATCACATTTCCCTGATGATTAGTGATGTTGAGCCTCTTTTCACGTGTCTGTTGGTCATCTGTATGTCTTCTTTGGAAAAATGTCTATTCAGGTCCTCTGCCCATTTTTTAATTGGGTCATTTGTTTTTCTGGTGTTGAGTTGTAAAAATTCTTTATATATTTTGGATATTAACCTCTTATCAGATATATCATTTGCAAATATCTTTTCCCCATTCAGTAGGTTTCTTTTTCATTTGATCAATGATTTCCTTCACTGTACAAAAGCTTTTTACTTTGGTGTAGTCCTAATAGTTCATTTTTGCTTTTGTTTCCTTGCCTGAGGAGGCATATCTAGAAAAACGTTGCTAAGTTTGATGTTAGAGATTACTGCCTATATTTTCTTCTAGGATTTTTATGGGATCAGGCCTCATTTTGAGTTTATTTTTGTGTATGGTGTGAGAAAGTGATCTAGTTTTATTCTTTTGCATGTAGCTGCCCAGTTTTCTCAGTACTAAAAGAATGTCTTTTTCTCGTTGTATATTCTTGCCTCTTTTGTTGTAGATTAATTGACCATATAAGCAGGAGTTTTTTTCTGGGTTCTGTAATTCTGTTCCATTGATCTATGTGTCTATCACAATTTTGAAATTTGTATACATTTATAATTCTGAGATAATTAATCAAGCAATAATGTAAGTCAAATATTATTCTACTCAGGCTATTTTGCTGATATTTATGAATAATTATTATCTGTTTATTAAAGCACTTTTGCTACATGTGTTAGTTTCCAAGGGCTGCGGTAACAAATGACGAGACTAAGTGGCTTCAAATAACAAATTTATTGTTTCAGTTTTCAAGAGGTTAGAAGTCTGAAATCGAGGTGTGGGGACGGTTGTGCTCCCTCTGAAGGCTCTAAAGGGAATCTTTTTATTGTTTGTTTCTTCTTCAAAGTAGACTTAGTGTCTAGTGAGGACTCACTTCCTGGTTCATAGACAGTCTTTTTCTTGCTAAGTCCTCATATGGTGGAAGGAGGGGGAGCTCTCTGAAGTCTCTTTTATAAGGGCCCTAATCCCGTTCATGAGGGCTCTACTTTCATGACCTAATCATCTCCCAGTGACCCCCACCTCCTAAAATTGTCACATTGGAAGTTAAGATTTCAACATAAGAATTTGGGGGAGGATACAAATATTCAGTTCATAGTAGTGTGTATGTCTCAAAACTCCCCCTGCCTCTTTCTTATGAACATACATGTGATTGAATTTAGGGCCCACCCAAATAACCAGGATAAGCTTCTTTTCTCAATATTCTTCATTTCACCACCTCTTCTGTCCTAGTACAGTAATAGTCACTCTTCTGCCATCTAAGGTAATAATCACAGGCTCTGGAGATTAGAATGTGGACATATCTTTTTGGGAGCCACCATTCAGCCCACTACACGCCTGACATGTTTCTAGGCTAGTTTGAGTTCTATACACCCAAATCACTAAAATCAGTTTTAAAAAATTTTAAATTAAGGATTAAAATAACAAAGCTACCTACTCTCTTCAGATTATTATTATTTTTTAGAGGTAATTTGGTGAGATATAGATAGCTCTTACCACCCACTCCCCACCTGCAACTACTCCTGTTCCTCCCAACCGTTGCTCACGGCAAAGAATTATTATCTTGAATGTTTGTCCTAATCTTCAACTTAAAAGTACCTGAGGTACACAATGAGTGCCTCTTAATATGTCTCAATGCCATTAATGTAGCAAATGTTTAGCTTTTTTTTGTGCTTGTGCAAAATAATTGCATATAATTCACAGGCACTGCTAGGGGTGATTTATTTGCTTTGTTTTGCTGTATTCTCATTTTTTCACAGGCCAGCCAGGCATGGCCATCACAGAGAAAAGAGGCATTTGCCTGTAGAGTGTAGACAGTATGGGGGAGAATGTCAGTGGTTGAAAGGATCTTAGCTTTCCTCATTTCCAATCTTTTCAATTTGGTCATGTAGCCCAAAAGTGAGGAGATGGGGGTGCCTGGGTGGCACAGCGGTTAAGCGTCTGCCTTCGGCTCAGGGCGTGATCCCAGTGTTCTGGGATCGAGCCCCACATCAAGCTCCTCTGCTAGGAGCCTGCTTCTTCCTCTCCCACTCCCCCTGCTTGTGTTCCCTCTCTCGCTGGCTGTCTCTCTCTGTTAAATAAATAAATAAAATCTTTAAAAAAAAAAGTGAGGAGAAGGCAAGTGACCTGGCCAAAGTCTTGCAGAGACTTTGGAGATGAATGCGAGCCTACTCTTTTCATCCACAGCACATTGATTCCCACTGCTCTTGCCCCCAATCACTTTATTATCATGTCTCAGCATGAGGCCATATAGGACAATGTGATTTCAGGGGCCTTAAGATTGTTGCAGGGGAAGCAAAGTCAAAATGTTTGCCTTTAAAATTTTGCCTCAAGACAGTGTTTTTGATGAGTCAGTCCCTGTGATATTGTGATTTATAATAAGAAATATATATGTGGTCTTTGTCCCCTTTTCTGACACAGAGCTTCTAAAACCCTCGAAATTTCCTAAGTGATTAGGGCAATCAAATTGTCTTTTGATATGCTAATAAGGTGACATTTGGAGAGCACCTGAAGATGGGGGCTGGTTGCCAGGAAAACCAACTGTGTGATTAGAGGGTTGCAACTTTCAGTCTCTCTACTCCCCACCTCCATCTCTGGGGAGAAGGGAGGGGCTGGAAAGGAAGTTCCATTGCCAATGGGCAATAATTTCATCAATCATGGTTATATAATAATACCTTTATAAAAATACAAAAGGGTGAGGTTTGAGTAACTTCCTCCCTGGCAAAAAAACATGGAGATTTGGAAAGAGTGGCACACCTGGGGAGGACATGAGGCTCTGTGTCCCTTCCCTATACCTTGCCCTATCCCTCACTTCCATCTGGCTGTTCCTGAGGTATATCCTTTTATAATAAACTGGTAATACAGTAAGTAAAATGTTCCTTTGAATGTTGTGAGCTGCTCTAACAAATTAATTTAACCCAAAATGGGGTTTGTGGGAACCTCTGATTTATGGCCAGTCAGAAGCACAGGAAATAACCTGGATTTGCGATTGGCTCTGAAATGGGGGGCACTCTTGTAGAACTGAACCCTTAAAATGCAGAATCTGATGTTATCTCCAGGTAGATGGTGTCAGAATTGATTTGAATTGTAGGACACCCAGATGTGGTGTCTGAGAATTGCTTGGTGTGGAAGAAAAACCTTATACCTTGGAATTGGTGACGTAAGGGTTCAGAATGGCTTCCTCCAAAATATGCCACTTTGGTATATTGATTATTTTGAAGTAAAAGTATGTGAGAAACAGCTGGTATACTAAGGACACTCGGAGAACAGGAGATAAATTCTCCATGTGAAAGTTACTCTCCCTGCAGCAGTAGTGTAGAAGGCCTCCTTATCACTAGACACAGGGAATTTAGGGCTGAGGAAGGCTGTATAAACAAATCTTATTACTTCTTCACCATTTTACTGTCCCTAGCTCAAACCCCTTAGCCCTGTTAACTCTTCACAAATTCATTGTTGATTTGTTCAAAAGATATGAAAGCTTCCTGCTCTGGTCACTTCCTTGAGACTCAAATCTTTGTGGGGCTCCTGTACATACATACATAATTAAATTAGGTTTTCTTCTGTTAATCTGTCTTTTTACAACAGGGTAGTCTCAGTTAGAAACCTAGAAGGGTAGAGGGAAAATTACTTTTCCTCCTCTGCAGTGTTCAGAACTTGTACTCCCCAAATGGAAAATGCTCCTGGAATCATCTGGTAGTTACCCTACATTTTAGCCTGGTAATGGCATGTGTGGATATGCCTTTGAAGGGTGAGGAGCATGGGGCTCCCAGGCACGAGTGGTTTGCTATATGGAGGAAAAGGACTAGAACCCAAGTCTGCTGATATCTGCTCCTCTCATCTGTGATTTGAAATTCTCTGCTCTTTCCATGAGAGCAACTGTGCCTTTTTGCAAAAAAGAAATTAGAGTAGGTCTGGAGAAAACCTGGCAATAAAAATAAATTAATATGCTCTCGCTTGTTCTCTTTTTGGGGTGGGGAGTAGGGATAAGGTTCTTTGCATGTGAAGAGATTGTGATGGCTTCACTCAGATACCATGTTCTCAGAGTTCTGAAGGTGACATCAGCCTTGGCTGTAAGTAAGAAGTATGACCTTTTTTGTGCCAATACCAGCCCTCATAATGTTTCCTTCATCTGCTAGCTAATAGCTGAAAGTGAGCCTGCTAATACCCTGGGATAGGTAACTCAGATATAAATGTATGCTATAGGATAAATAATAGATATTTTCTCCTTTGCTGGAAGCATGCTGTGATATAAGGGAGGCCAGGAAGAAGTGACAGCCCCAAGGAGGGACTGAGTTTAGAGGAAACAAACATACATTTTCTTGGGTTCTCATTTGGCTTAACACTAGCACTGGGAAGAAGGGGAAGATTTCCAAGAGCAAAGGAAGAGAACCTGGGCCTATTCCAATCTTTTGGGCCAAATAGAATTCAGAGAGCATGATGTGTTTTTGAAAATGCTTGGCAAGGTAGCTATTTAAGATCCCTTGGGCATTCTCAGCTCAGAAGCCTGTTTAGATCTGACTAGTCAAGTCAACGAAGATGTTTAATGACTATTTGCACTTCCACAAGTGACTGTCTAAAAAGTGTTACTATTCCCTGACAGATTTGTGAGGCCTTTTCTGCTGATGCTGTAGGACCTGAATAAACTTTGATTGTTGATGCCAGGCCAAGTTTGCACACATAGACAAATCTTAAAGAGTGTCTTCCTGCCTATAAGAAAAATGATTTTTGACACGTTTCCCAGAAACTAAAGTTTGTTTGTTTGCTTTTCTAGGACTTAAAATTCAAGGTTTTTTCCTTCCCCAGTGCAGTTGATTAATGGCATTAATGAAGTTGCATCATTAGGTTAGCATAGTTCAGCTACGTTAAGAAAAATATGACTTCCTGTCCTCAGAAAGGACAGCACCGGGAACATTCGAGGATCTTGATAGCAGAAAGAATCCAACTCTCTTTTTTGGGTGAATAGTGGAAAAGCCTGTAATCTCAGTTTCCATATGGATGTCACCTATTCAAGATACATTATGTGGGAAGAGAAGCTCTGGCTCAGTTGTGGACACTCTGAGCCCACCTCTTGATGACAGAGTGATAACAGGACCATCAAAAATAGGGAATGTATAATTCCCTAAGGAAAAGAAGATATGCTAAGTGAATATAAGCAGCCCATGGCTCCTCAAAAAATAAGGGAGGAAAACCCTTTTCTGGACCCCTTGGAGGAGATAGCATGCTTCACTTGAAATGAGGGAGGCATGTGGGAACCAGCAGTGAAGTGGGACTTGGGGGTCCAGATCCCCCAACTGCTGACTCCCTATGTCATCCTGGGAGCATAGGGGACCCTGTGCCTAGACTCTGAGCCCCTACGACTTTATATCTTCTGGTTACATGCTGAGCTGCCCTGAGATTCAGAGAAAAGAATGGATGGGAGGGTGTTTTGCAGAGCGAAAGGCACTTTTGGATGTTGTGAACCACACCAAGCAGGTTCTTAAATCCCAGAGTGGTGGTGGCCTCAGAGAAGCAGGGACAGCAACATCCAAAGCCTAACACATGGGAGGCAGACTCACAAGTCCAAGTTCACAGTGAAAACTTTCGCTGCAGCCAGGGTAGATGGAGAAGACTGCTACATAAAATTCCCTTAGAGATTTTTATCTGGCTCTGGCCAGGATCTGACTATCTCCCTTGTTGGGTTCACTTCATGTTTTTGCTACCCAGGAATCTACCCTCCTTGCTCGGCTCGGGGACTTTCAGAATGAAACACTGCTGCATTTTAGAGCCGACATCCTGTTTGATTTTTGACGGAAAGAACATGACTTGTCCTAATGCAATTCTTCTTCTTTTTTTTTTTTTTAAAGATTTTATTTATTTATTTGACAGAGATAGAGACAGCCAGCGAGAGAGGGAACACAAGCAGGGGGAGTGGGAGAGGAAGAAACAGGCTCATAGCAGAGGAGCCTGATGTGGGACTCGATCCCATAACGCCGGGATCACGCCCTGAGCTGAAGGCAGACGCTTAACCGCTGTGCCACCCAGGCGCCCCTGCAATTCTTTTTCTATCTCTCTGCCTTCAGATGGTGTCATGCTTTCCAGATTACTACTCAGCATTTTATTTTGCAAAAAAAATGCTTTTCAAACATTCTTGAGGGATCTCTTTTAAGTGTTAATGAAGTGTGTTATTAGGATTTTCAGAGTACCTCAGAGTTGAAGAAATTTAGCCACAGGGCAGCTGAGGCTGTGCCCATAGACATGCAAATAAGGAGCTGTACGAGGGAAACCAGGGTTTCACTGCAGAGCTGCTGATGCGGCCACTTCCTCTTTCCTCCAACTTCTTGTCAGATTTATGGCAATTATTGTAAAAGAGCACTCAAGAGACAAGTTTTTCAAAGTAATATTTTAACTTAGTTATTGAAAATTCAGATATGCTCTGGGGGATGATTGGTTGGGGAACGTATTATGAAAAGTCAGCAAAAATATCACTTAAATGATACAGTGCAGCTAGCTTAACACAATCCATGGAGACAGAAGGTTTGGCACGAATCATATTCCATCCACAGGGATTCAACTACCTATAGGGTCTTATCATCATGTGACTTTGCAGAGCTCTGACCCTAAGATACAGCAGGATGCTTTATCAGTGAGGACCGCATACTTATCGTTCAGAAGTGGTATAAGAATCATTTGCCATGGCAGGACCATCGGAACAGCACGAGAAGCCAGACTCTGAGAAGGAGAAATGTCCTGAGCAACCAGGAAGAAAGCCATGGCCAGATTTCAGAGGTCAGGGACTGTGGCAGATGAGAACAAGGAGGACATGGACACTGAGAAGTCCCAGCAGGCATTCGGCCAGAAAGATGGCCATGAAACCACGGACGTGAGGCAAAGTGGGAGTGAAAGGCACAGCATGGTCACCCCTCAACTGCGTCTAGCTCATTCCAGCTTGTTTTTGTCTGCTCTGGCTACTATAATAGAACACCACGGACTGGGTGGCATAAATGACAGACCTTTATTTCTCACAGTTTTGGAGGCTGGGAAGTCCAAGATCAGATGCTGGCAGGTTCGGTGTCTGGTGAGGGCTCCCTTCTTGACTTATAAACAGCTTCCTCTTTGCTGTGCCCTCACATGGCAGAGAGAGAGAGAGAGAGATAGAGAGAGAGAGCGAGTGCATCTCCTGTGTCTCTTCTTGTAAGGGCACTAAACCCTTCACGATGGCACCACCCTCATGACCTAACCACCTCCCAAAGGCCTCGCCTCCTAATACCATTACATTATGCGGTTAGGGCTTCCACACCTGAATCTGGGGTGGGGGAGAGGGACACAAACACTCAGTCCACAGCATACTGTTCTAGAGGTACTGCAGGACTATAATCGCTTCTATCATTCTTTTTGGTTGCCCTTTACTTGAGTCCCATTCCAATATCTCCAGTATGAAGAGTTCTCTGCTGTATGGATCATTATGGAAGTCAAAGCTCACCCAGCATTATGGAAACCAGAACTTGCCTTTCCTGCGGTGAGGCCATGATAACAAGACCTGGGCTTTGCCAACCTCACACACTGCCCCTGGGCTTCAAGGGACCCAGAAGCAGGGACTATAGAGAATTCCCTGCAGCATGACTGTGTCCCCAGCATGGCAGCAGCTGCAGTGAGACAGCAAGACTGGGATCCCATGGCGGCAGTGGTAGCTGACCAATCCCCAGTATCCGCTGCTTAGGGCACTGCTAACTTGGTGTTGGGAGCCAGTTCTGCTGTGGGATTTGGGGATTCCTGGACTGCCTCCCCAGATCTCTTAGTGATTCTATGAGATATCTAATATCCTTTTAATAAGTTACTCTTTCCACTTAACTCAGCCAGAGTCCATTTGTTGTTGCTTGCCACCAATAATCCTACCTACTTCACTGTTACGTTCCAGATAGCAAACAGACAAAAATCAAAGAAACACAAAAGCCTAGAATCAGGAATGTCAGTCTATAATAGTAGCTCTTGCTTGTTGAAAATATCTTTTTTTCCGGTTGTTCTAAGCTATAAGACAATAGTCTCTGTAAAGCTGTCATATTTCAGATCCTCCTTTCCCTTCCAGGGCAAAATGTGTTGTGGCCAGATCATCACTAAGCACCATAGGGCCGGATGCCCAAGTTGGTAAGTCTTCCCCAAGGACCTGGGTGTACTGACTCAAGAATGGAGTCCTGGGACGCCTGGGTGGCTCAGTTGGTTAAGCATCAGACTCTTGATTTTGGCATGGGTTGTGACCTCAGGGTTGTGAGATTGAGTCCTGTGTTGGGCTCCACTCGCAGCACGGAGTGTGCTTGAGATCCTTTCCCTCTGTGCCCTGTCCCCTGCCCCAGCTCACACTCTTGCTCCCTCTAAAATGTATAAATAAAATAAATATTAAAAAAAAAAAAAGAGTGGAACCCTGCCTTGTGCTACCCAAAGATAGGGGCCAATGTTCCCCTCTTGGTCTCTTCTAGAGTAAGTTCCAGGGATAAACTTTGCTTCTTCTCTCCTGACTTACAAGAATTCTTACAAGGACCTATACTGGTCTTGATGTTCTCCCAATTTCTGCTTTTGACTTCCAAAGCAGAGGCCTTCCTCCTGACCCT
Organism: Ailuropoda melanoleuca; assembly: GCF_002007445.2. Classification (NCBI taxonomy): domain Eukaryota; kingdom Metazoa; phylum Chordata; class Mammalia; order Carnivora; family Ursidae; genus Ailuropoda; species Ailuropoda melanoleuca. Next base: position 72,995,735 of record NC_048222.1, read on the forward strand.
CCCCACTCCAATGGGGTGGTCAGCTCTGCTGGTGGTGCTGGCATGGAACCAGGGCCTGCTCATTGGTTCTCTATCCCTCCTGCTTCTGCCCCATTCCCCTCCCCTCATTAGGGTCCCATGAAAGCTCTCCTCCCTGGATTCCCCATGATGCTGTACCTACCAGTGTGCCCCAACTTTTAGCAAGGGTGGAAGGGGTGCATTTTAACAGGCACCGAGGATACCTTGCATCTAAGGCATAGTCCTGTCCTGGCCAGAATTTCTTTATGTGCTTCCTGTTGTGACAAATGCTTACCCTGCAGACAGAAAACAGAACAAGGTCAAAACTAAGAGCAGAGGCTGACAACTGTAGTTTCCTCAGGTTACCTAGAAGGAGCATGAATGAGAAATTTCATTTCAGGAAATAGAAAAAAAGGAGTAAGGAAGGCACAGAGAGAGGGAAAAGAAAAACATCAAACCAAAATCTGACATATCAGATACTAAAGGTTAGATACCAAGATCAAATACCCACAAAGCTATTGGCATCCAGAAATCCTTCTGAGGAGCTTGGTAATTTTTAATTATTATTGTTATTATACAAAATAAATGAAAAGGAAAACCTTAGTTGGAAACAGAACTCCGATGTAATCATTTATGCTTATAATCGAAGTAGTCCGCCTCAATTTACCCACAGTGACCAACTCACTGCCTGCGATGCAGTTCTTTTTACATTTACCTTTGGGTCTGAGTTCTTAATCTAATCAGTGGTCAAGTCAGGTCTTTGCTAGACAAAGGGAGGCCCTACTATGAAGCTGGAAATCACACTAGCCTCACAGCCTGTATTATTTTAATCCCATTGACTGTAGGAGTCTCTGCATGTTTAGCTCAGATGAAATCGGTCTAATGAGGTAAGGCTCAGGTAGTTTTAATTAGTTTGTGTGAAAATGGAGATATTTCACGCTGTTTTGTGTGGGCTCATCTCTGAGAAAAAGGGCATTCCATCTTTTCTCCCCTGTATTTCCTGATTATCCAGCTCTCAGCAAAACATCGTCTTACCTACTTACCAGCTCAGTCAGAGAAAGCTGGATGGCTTTACCAGCAGGTGTTGTAAAACTCTAAAATTAGGATCACCGAAATTCAATATAGCAGCAAATTAGGCCCTGAAGTTGCAGAAAGTTTTGAATGTTCCCTAAAATTGTTCCCCAAATGTCTTTGTTTTCTGGAATGCACTGGAGCCCATTTGTTCCTGACACACTGGATATGAAAGAGGCCCTTGGGCTTCTACTTGATGGAACACATCAGGTTGTGAATAAATTACTTCTCAAAACTTGGCTACGTTTTGCACTCTAGAAGCAATCAGTAATAGTTTTAAAGTTGGTCGGCCTTTGTGAGACACTGCAGAGAGTTGGCTTCAGGAACTAGCCAAGCAAATAAAAAAGGTATGCCTTTCTTAATCACCGAGATTGAGATTCAGGATGTTTTAAGTCTGCCGCTGAAAAACTGTTGAAAAGTCTGCATGACTTTCACAAAGCCTCAGGGACGAAAGAAAAAAAAATTGCTTGGGGATTATCTTTTTTTTTTTTTTTTTTTAAAGATTTTATTTATTTATTTGACAGAGACAGAGACAGCCAGCGAGAGAGGGAACACAAGCAGGGGGAGTGGGAGAGGAAGAAGCAGGCTCATAGCAGGAGAGCCTGACGTGGGGCTCGATCCCATAACGCCGGGATCACGCCCCGAGCTGAAGGCAGACGCTCAACCGCTGTGCCACCCAGGCGCCCCCTGCTTGGGGATTATCTTGTACTTATATTTTAATTGGTTCCCAATCAAGTTCATGCCCAGGTTTCTTACCCGATGATGGCTGTTATGTGAGATTTTTGACAATTCTTCTGGTTTAGAAATCCACTTGCATTCCAAAGATCAGAACCTGAGTTAGAGCTCTATTTGGGCTTCTTAGTTGCAAAGAGAGGCCACCTTTGGTTAGTTTAAGTAGAATTGGAATTTATTAAATGGGCATCAGAGAGCTCACAGAAGGGACAGGGAGGCTGAAGAACAGTAGAAATGAAGTGATAGGGAAAGGAGAACAGGGGGTCGGAGCCCCAGAGCATGCCCCCTGGAGAGGCTGACTGGAGCCCATCTACAGTACGGCTATAGCCAGGGGAAGCTGAATGCCCTTTGCAGGCCACTGCTGACAGCACCTTTGGGGATCCCCTGATTCCTTGTGTCACTTCCTCCAGAGTAAAATTCTGGGGGATCATTCAATCCACTGAGGTCTTGTCCCACACCCAAGCTGCAGCTGCCATGGTCTGGGGAAAACAACGGTCCACATTCGAATTTGAAGCTTCCATGGTGAGAGGGCATTTTACCAACCACCAAGAGTCACACGATGGTGGATTCCTGAACCACAGGACCACAGGAAGGGTGTTCTGATGATGAGGAAAAAAAAAAAAAAAGATGAAAAGGAAGGCAAGAAACAAGCAAGGCAAATGTCTGTATGGCCGGTGGGGAAGGTGGAATGGCACAAGCTTTAATCTAGATCTTTAATTCTGGCTGAGGACCTGGAGGAGCTGGGTGGTTCAGAATATTAACCTTGTAAATTATTTCCAAAATGGATTATATTTTGGAATATGACAGAAAGAGCACCAGAGAGCCGTGAGGTTGGGACTAGGTTGGGGTGAGGGGTGAGAGGCCCAGTTTAGCAGCCAAGGGGACAGCAGCCAACAAGTGGAGGCATGGGACTCTACAGTTGTGGCAAGTGTCTGCCAGGCCTGTCCTGGAGCAGCTGTGGCAGTGGACATTTCAACATTTCTTCTCCCTGCCGGGGAATTTTTTCTCTCTATCAGTTTTCAAACAGGTGAGAAACTTGAACTTCGTTACTCCATAATTTCTTCTGCTCAATGTCTGTGTGAATCTTTCGATGCCTTTTCAGAATCCGATTTTTGTTCGGACCTTCATTCACTAACTTGGACATCACTTTTAATAGATCCCGTCGCTTAAGTTTGGCTTCACGATTTAACGTATGTCTGAACCTCAGTGAAAATGACTCTAGTGTTCAAAGGAAAGTGTTTAGGACCCTCCAATTCATATATTGAAGCCTTAATCCCCCACCATGACTGTATTTGGAGATGGGGACTGTGAGGTTAGATGATAAAGGTTATATGAGGTCATAAAGATGGAGCCCTAACCCGATGGGGCCAGTGTCCTCATAAGAGAAGAAAGAGACACCTGGGCTTAGTCTGTCCATGTGCATTTAGAGGAAAGGCCATGTGAGGACCAAATGGAGCTCTGCAAGCCAGGAGGAGAGCTCTCACCAGAAACCAAAGCCTGCTGGAACCCAGATATTGGGACTTCTCAGACTCTAGAACTGTGAGAAAATGAATTTCTGGTATTTAAGTCACAGAGTCAGTGGTATTTTATTATGAGCACCTGAACAGACTAATACAGAAGGAAAGAACACATGCCATCACCACCAAATATTTACTTTTAAGAAGTGTTTACCCTCTGCTGACCAGTTGGTTTCCTTGTGGTCACTTGACTTGTCAAGAAAGTACTCTACTGCAATTTTGATTACATTCCAGGATTCACGTAACAATAAGAAGACACTTTCTAAGTTTGCAAACCTTGATTCATTATGAATCTTCTGGAGTAGAGATTGGATATGATACCATCATTGGGAAACTCATCTTGGAGAAACATCTCATTTAAATGAATTTGTAAGTACATGATAAAAACAAAATGCTGGGGAAGATTGTTGAAATTTTTTCCATCCTTAAAGGTGCAGCTAAAGTACATGGTCTATAAAACACTGTGGCTAATTCTGTAACAAAATACCATAATCTGAACATTACAATGACTTCTTTTCTTTCAGGATAGGAACATTGGAAGCCAACCCTTAGATGACATCCAAGATGCAAAATACTTTGGGACTTTCATTTTGGAATTGCTTTAGGAAAGAAGCCCATTTTTAGGAGCATTCTCAATAGATATATAATGCTGTCTTTTAAGATAGCTGTTAAAAATGGGAACCCCAATCCGGTAACACCCTGAGTTATGTCAATGTTCTTTGGTCACAGAAAAACAGGGATTGAGAAGAAAGTGATTAAACTGACTTTTTATGGGTCTCTTAAACTGGCTCAAAAAGATTCAAAATGGTCATCCAAACACTTGCATATGGCAGTGTCACTGAAAGATGCACATTCTCTCCCACTGTGACTATTTTGAAGGAGGGCATACATTTGCAATGTCATTTTGCTGTCACTCCTTTTGAGCTGTCTCTAACCATTCTAGGGTTTTCTTCCTTTTATATACTATTTTCCCTGAGTGAGTAACAGCAGTCAAGAAGGCTTTTAAAATGCGTAGTCAGGATGGTTGTTAATACTTGTTTCCAAAAAAAAGATGCCATGATTTATATAAGGCCTTTCTGCTGAGCTAAACGTATGAACTTTTCTTTACACCATGACCTCTCAGTGTGTAGGAACTAACTGCAAATTTTTGTTAGGGGACTACTACAGTGTGTAGGAACTACTGCATTTAACCACATTAGAGTGCTGTAGAATAAAGTACAAAGAACAGCTGGATGAATTTGGGCCCAGAGACATCTCATTTCTCATCACACCCAAGGAATCCTGGAACCATAAGATTTGAAATTTTAAGAATGAATGAAGTTTTTTTTCTCATGGACTTGAGGCACCGATAACAGTTTTGAGAGGCACCATTTGGTGAATCAAAACAAAAGGAACTAGGCTTAGGGCTCTAGGACTCAGTCTCTTTCTTTTTCCAACTCTGGAAAATATTTACCATCTGCTTTTCATTTTTTAGTCACAGAAATGAGGTCTTTTGGAAGAATCAACGTGGATTTATTATGGGTTTTTATGTGCTTGAAATCTTTGCACCAGAGTGGTCCTTGAAGCAAAGGGTTGCTATAGAAATGTTTACACGTTTACAAAACAAAGGTTGGACCAGAAATAGCATAATATCTGACACCATAATGTAATAACTGAAATTACATGTTTTCCCTGAATATATTCAGTGTTGCTAAAATTGCATATTTAGTTTCATAGCCTGAAATAATTTTACATTATCATCATTAATAAGAGCATAAGAAATCTGAGTCCAAACATAGATTTAGATCCAAAATGGCTTTCACTTTAGGCTAAAAAAAATCACAATACTAAAACTGAAAACTAAGGCTAGAAGACCTACATGTAGATATTAGAAGCATATTGGCCATTATCCATTGTGATGGATACTGTCCAATAGTAATGACGTGACTTCAAATCCATCACCTTGAGTTGAGCCTCCATGTACATGATGACTCCAGTGGGTATTCATGGGGCATGAAGTGTTTGTGCTGATTGTTCACTGATGGTCTTTGGCTCCAAGCCCACCCTATAGTACTTGGCTCTTAGATGTTAGGACATCAAGTGTAAACTAGATGCTCTGTCCTCTGGTCCGTTCTGGTGCCCTGTTGCAAGGTGACATGTCACCAAGTAGAACACCAGTGGGAGATGGGACAGAGGGAGGAGCAGGGATTTCCTTCCTGTTTCTAGCCCCTGTTAGCATTTCTTCAGCAGCACAAGTCAGCCCCCCAGCTTCTTTCAGTACTTCTAGAACCTGCTGTGGCATGCTCACCCTTCACAGATCTGCAGCAGCTGTGTAATATCCTGCTCGGAAATAAGAGCACCAGCCAATCTAATGAGAAATCTAGCCAACCATTCTCTGAGCTCCTAGGTTTGAGTATCATCCTTCTTCACTTTTGTGCTAGAGGTGGGAGTTGCTTCCTGTCGTTATGAATGTCCCAATCTTTTAACACCTTTGTAACCAATTCCCTGTGTTAAATCCCCTCAATTTGAAAAGTCTAGTGTGGTTTCTGGTTTTCTGACTGGACTCTGACTAATATAGTACTATTATATCCAAGCATAGGTTTTCTTAAAATTACTACAATTATAATGAAATCACATTTATAAACAATAAAGGAGAGAAATTTTCCCTGCACTAATTGATAAGTTAGGAGAATAAGGGATAAGTACAGCAAAGTCCACAGACTTTCCACCAGTAACTGGAAGTTAGGCTTCTGGAATACTCTGGCCCTGTTGGCAGTGAAGTCTAGATTTGAAAACTATCTTAGAATCCTATTCAAATTAACCCACCAACTTCCAGGGAGTTTAAGTGGTCAAGCAAGAATATTATAATGGTAGGAACATACCATCCTATGCTTATAGTTCTTCTAAGGACCTGTGTGCTCGTTATGGAATACGGAGCCCCAGTCATCACGTCTATGCTCCAAGTAGTGGGCTGGAGAAAGGTGGGAAGAAGGATCATCACAGCTGCCTTTATGGGCACATCCTAGAACTTGCACATGTCATTTCCTCTTATATCCCATATGCCAGAATTTAGCCAAGTAGTCATACTCAACTGCAAGGGAAGCCTATGTAAATTTTAATCCAGATAGTCTGGTGTATGGCTAAAAATCTAGGATTCCATAATAATTAAAGAAAAGATAATGGGGGAGAAATTAGCAGTCTGGGCCAGAACATTTTCTAGTGGAGGAAATCATATTATTCAACAAGCATTTGCTGAGTCTTGGATACCTTTCTAGGTGCTGGGGTACGAGAGTGAATAAGACCAAATCTCTGTCCTCAAGAGCTTACAGTGGGGGTGGATGCAGATAACAGGTAAATAATAACAAACAAATATGATAATGTCTGCTCAGTGACTTTGAGCAGAGACCTGGGGGAAGAGAATTCCAGGCAGAACATGCAAAAGTCCTGGGGTGGGGCAAGGTGGAAGTGCTGGAGGAGCAGCCAAGAGGCCAATGTAGTTGCAGCTGAGTAAGGGGTAGCAGATGAGATTGGAGAGACAATCAACACTGAAGAGGTCAAGGGTTACATAGGGTATGAGACATCAATTAGATGTTAGATTCTATCAGCCATTGATTCATACAATCAACAAATAGTGTAGAAGCTATCATTCATGAGTTCATTCAACAAGCTTTTTAAAAAGAGCTTCCTGGGGCGCCTGGGTGGCACAGCGGTTAAGCGTCTGCCTTCGGCTCAGGGCGTGATCCCGGCGTTATGGGATCGAGCCCCACATCAGGCTCTTCTGCTATGAGCCTGCTTCTTCCTCTCCCACTCCCCCTGCTTGTGTTCCCTCTCTCGCTGACTGTCTCTATCTCTGTCGAATAAAGAAACAAAATCTTCAAAAAAAAAAAAAAAAAGAGCTTCCTGTGTACCATTCACTGTGCTGGTCCTTTGGATACAAACATAGTCAGGGCCACAAAGGGGCTCATGGCATTGTGAGGGGTGGGGGGAGACAGAAAGGCAAACAAATAATTGCAATATAATGTGGTCATACATTTATTCAGGAGGAAAGGAGAGGTGACATTCCAGGTAAAGGAATGTCCATCCTTGCAGGCAGGAGGAAGTGCTAAGAGTGTGTGTGTGTGCGTGGGTGTGATCCAGTTTAATATTTTTGCAGGATGACACTAGACAGACAGGTGGGGACCAGAAAATGAAGGTTTCTGTCCCAGGATCGGTCTGGACTTTATCCTGTAGAAGGGGCTTAAGCTGGGATTGTCATCACGAGCATTGTATTTAAATAGATCACTCTGCAGCAATGTGGAGGACATAGGGAGATGGGAGCAGTGGCAGGGGAGTGTGTAGGGAGGTGTGAGAGTGGGCTGGCTCTGAGGAGGTGGGGCCAGAGAACCAAATGCTGGGGTCTAAGATTGATGAGTGGGGCTTTGCTGCTGCCTGGGTGAAGCGTGGGGCTTAGAGCTGCAGGTGCACAGATCTCCAGACCTGGGCACATTCACAAGGAATTCTACTGTAACCCAAGACTTAGATGCATACACAAGTTCAAGATAAATGCCAGGAAGTGCCATCGATGTTAGAGATAACATGATGTGGAAATTCGGAAGAAACAGACAGCAGCCTTTCTAGAGGTCATGTCATCTAAGAAGACTCTTTAACAATGGATGGGAATAGCGGCACCTGGGTGGCTCAGTCGTTAATCATCTGCCTTCGGCTCAGGGCCTGATCCCAGGGACCTGGGATTGAGCCCCACATTGGGCTCCCTGCTCCACTGGGAGCCTGCTTCTTCCTCTCCCACTCCCCCTGCTTGTGTTCCCTCTCTCGCTGGCTGTCTCTCTGTCAAATAAATACATAAAATCTTTAAAAAAAAAAAAAAAAGCATGGAGGGGAATCTGAGGTTAGTCTAGGTAAAATCTGGGTTCTTTGAAATGTTAATATGTCAAATGATCTAAGACAAAGGGTTTCATGGTGAAATAATTTGGGTTAACATTGTGTATCATATCTTTATTTTATTTTATTTCTTAGATTTTATTTATTTATTTATTTTGAAAGCGAGCATGTGTGAGGGAGAAGTGCAGAAGGAGGAGGAGGGGCTGAGCAGGGAGCCCGATGGATAGATGTGTGGGGCTCAATCCCAGGACCCTGGGATCGACCTGAGTCAAAGGCAGACACTTAACTGTCTGAGCCACCCAGGTGCCCCTCTTTCTTTATTTTATTATAAAGCTTCATCACATATTAAAGGCTCTGAGAATTCCTGCAGTCAGGAAGTCTATTTGTGCTTATCTGGTCTCCTAAATCTGTATAGCTGCAAAAGCACCTCCACATTCCCAACATGCTTTTGTCTCCCATGTAACCTATTATTTGCCTATAGAACCATGTTCCACAGGACAGCATTTGAGGAATCACTGGCCTAGCTCTATTCCCCCATCTGAGAAATTAGAAGGAAACTGGGGCCAGAGGAATTAGATCTGTGAGCTGGAGAGAGGCGCAGCCAGGGGCCTGTAGTCTATGGTTGTAATGCTGTGTTCTGCCCCTGCATCATTCTCGTCAACCAAACAGAGTTTTTAGTGAGAATCTAAGTACTGAGCACAGAGCAAGGCATTACGGAGAATGCTGTTGACAGACAGTTTCCGTCTACCTCAGACTGAAAGGAAACAAAGCAAACCCAAACCCCTCTACGTTGCACAAATCACGCAAACATGTTGAGAGTGAAAGGTCTGTTCCAGTCTTGGGCAGGGGACATGAGTGAGATGTTGGCAGGAACTTGGGGGAACATGCAGCCTCCAGGACAGGCCAGCCCTCCCAATCGAGCCCAGACAGGGGCGTGGAGAGCATGGTTCATTTCCAGAGCCTGGGTGGGAGGAGAAGGTCTGGTCTGGGGCAACTGGGGAAGACTGTGGCCTCCAAAGTACACAGCAAGAACGATCTGGCTTTGATTCTTAAGTCAGAGGCAAACAGTCTGAAGACTAGGAAGGAAAGAGTGGAAATCATGCCCACTGTCTCATATGCAGGGCTGGCAAAGATGAGCCAGTAGGTTTTAGTTAACATGCGAGGGCAGGTATAGGATTCCTCTTACGTGTCAGGGTCCTGGGGTGTGTATGTCTGTGTGTGTATGTGTGTGTGTGTGAATATGTGTGTGTGTACATGTGCGTGTGTGTGTGTACATGTGCACCCTTGCTCAGGTGGGTACATGTGTGGGTGTGGGTATGGAGAGAACATAACAGGCAGAGCAGAGAGGTCCTTGCCCTTCCTGAGCTCCCTGAGGAAGTGTATGCAGGACGGTGATTCAGTGACGCTCTGCGAGTCCTGGCACCAGAGCCCTGGGAACAATATATCAGAGCAACATTGCCACTCACCCCCATGCAGCAAGAGCAATTACAGTCATAAACATTGACAATTAGAACAAAGTAATAAGGTTAGGTCTGATCTAGTTTGTTGGAAATATTTTCCTTACCTTAATAAGGGTAATAACTAATTAGATGTGGCCTCCCCACTGTTTTAATAATGCTGTGTCACTCATTTACAAAGATCATTGAATCTTTGCTTCCAGTATCTCTCTGCATATTATCCTAAATTAGCTGCTGTCAGAGAAATCTTTCTAAACAGAGCTCTGATCATATTCCTTGCCTACTCGAAAACATCTGTGATGAACACTCTCCTCCCTCTTAATGAATAAAATCCCAACTTCATGGTGATGGCATATGAGGACACCCTTGAACTGCTCTAACCTATCTCTTCAAATCCTGCTGTTGGTCCCTCTCATAATCTTTTGTTCAGACATGATGTTCAAGACGTGGAACAGCCAGTGGAATTGGGACACCACTCAGCTGAAGTTGACGAGACCACAGCACTGCAACAGGGTCCCACAGGAGGCTCGGTGGGCCAGGGACGGACCGGTAACTCAGATGGCGACTGGGATGGCAGTGTGGACACTGCATGGGCAGGGATTGGTGGATCTTTTCAACTAGTTCAGAAGTACTTCATTGTTTCAGCAACTCGCATATCCTTCCAGGAGGTGCCAGCTGGATATTAGCCTTAATATTAGGTTATATTATTTATATATGGATATAGATATTAGGTTATAGACGCTCCACCTTCCGTTTTCATTCTCTGGTCCGTGCATGGAACATATTTTCTGCCTTCTTGCTTTTGTGCACAGATGCTCCCCAAATCCTTTGACTGTTCTTCCTGGACAAAGAGCCAGACTCTATTTCCTGGTCTTCATTATGGGCTGGTTATGTGATTGGCTTCTAGGCAACAAAATGTGAGCAGAAATGATGTGTGCCCGTCCGAAGTCTGGCTCAGATAAACCTGCCATGCAATCCTCTATTGTTCTGGCCAGAATGCCGGCTGGATCCTGTGAGGGGCTAAGAGGCTGCAGGAAATGATGGCGCCATGAGAAAACAGAACGTGAGTCCCTAAATCACTGTACAGAAAGCTGTCTACTGAACACTTGCTTTGAATTGTGAAAAGATTGAGAATTATGCTAACATTGCACACATTGTTTTCAAATTTACATTATCATGGGTTGTATAGTTCTCTTATTTCATCTCCTTGATTGCAGATTTCTTTAGAGTCCATATTGACTCAACCTTTCTTAAGGGGAATATTTTAAATGTATGTGAAAGGTATAAAGAATAAGAAAGAAGACATGCATTCATCAGTCATACTGAAAAAACATGCAGAGCAAAACCTATCCATATTTGCCTTGGATCATTTTGAAGAAATAAAATTACAGATACAAAGTTCTCATTTCTCCATTTTCAAAAAGCTCATTGCTTTGCAAGTAGTGGGTGTTCAAGAAATGCCTTATGGATGAGTATATGAACTCGACGCCAGGGAGTTGTTTTCTCACTGGTGGTAATTGATTTAAACTTGATGTCCTTTGTGACCAAATCTATGCATTTCTGGGATCATTTGTTAACACTTATATCACAATTTGGCTCCACAAAATGCAGTGAAGCTTAGTAACTCAGGCTCAAATGAAAGCCAAATCAGTAGCGTCCACTGGTATCATAACTGCCTGCCCTACGTAGCCACAGCTTGATTTTACAGGTGAGGGCAATTGGTTTTCTTCAAAATGAGTGAGTCCCAGACAGTCTGTGGAAACAAAATTCATTTTCCACTGTAGTGCCAGGGAGGATGAACTTCCTCTGCCCTATGGTCCTTCGAGCTGAACTTAGAATCAAATTGACATGAGACAGATGAACGGGAGAAAATAAAATTTAATAGGCTTATGTATAGGGAATCCATACAGACATGGAATTTCAAAGACAATGAGGCAACAGGAAGCTTCTGTGAGCTAAGGAGAGGGGTAGGGGGCTGAGGACAAAAAGGAGAGAGAGCTCATTAACTGGAAGGTTAAAGGAGATGTTTGGAAAAACAAGGTTGCCCTATTATGCCCTCTCTGTTAGTATTTCTCTTCCTCTTGCAGGCTCTCCTTTCCAATGTAAATTTAGGAAGTCATGGGGAGGCAGAGAGCTTTTCCTGTGTCTCCTGGGTTTTGATTACTTTTAACTCGAAATAATCTTTATGCTAAAGCGGCACATTTTGGGGCATCTCACCGTGTACCCCTTCAGTTAGACTGATACAGTTCTGATTAAGTTTATTTGAATGTCAATCTCTGTAAACTCTGGGATTACATGTCTTTCCACATTTCTATTATTATATGAAAGTATCAGAAGTGTAGATACGTAATATATAAAACGTAACCTAATTCTAATGTATACAATATAATCTAGTACTGTTAATAGACAATGTTACGTTATCTATTATTTTTAATGAATATTCGATTCATATTCTACTCCTATATTTTTATTTCTTCACTTGTCTTTAGACACACGGATATAATTACCTCTAACACAAAGCCCTCATTAATGTTGAATCACAAATATGTGATAAATAAGGTTCACTTTCACTCTACTCTTTGGATGGAAGGATGTGACACGGTGTTGGCTGCACATTAGAGTCACCTGGGGGAACTTTAAGACTCTCAGTTCCAGCCTGCACCTCACACCCATTAAATCAGAATCTCTGGGGATAGGACTCAGCTTTCAGTATATTTTAAAACTTTCCAGATGATCTCAACATAGAGCCAAGTTTGAGGAACAGAGTGCTAGAATTTTTAGTTTCCAGATATTCTTTGCATTTTTTCCAGAAGGTTCATGGACTATGAGAATGAAGTTGCTTTCTTTATATCAGATAATCATTGCTTCCATAAATTTCAAATGAGTCAGAACATTATCCTGTTTTGACCAGTCCTTTACCATGGCAACGCATTGTATCATTTTTACGTAAATGGGATTTTACAATCCTCAGCCCACACTCTGGTAAATTGCTTAGTAACCTTCTCACTGCATAATAAGATTGCAAATGAAATCTTTATTATTACTATTATCAGAAATTGTACATAATAACACTGGTTATTTTCTTTCCAGTTGGTGTTAAGAAATTAAAGTCATTTAAAATCTAAGAACAGGACTACTTGCTATTCATTTAATTTGCTTCTAGAAGAAAAAGTTCTCATTAATAATTTATTTTCTGGAGCCCCATTTTGCCATTCTCATTAAATGACACTTTAGTGAATGTAAAAATATCATCCTTCTAAGCACAGAGGCAGGAATGGCTAAATTAGGGGAAGTGCTACTTTCTCTTTGTCACTGAAAGAGTTTTTTAAGCCAATATCCCATAAGAGTAAAGGTTTATTAAAGGACCCCTGCGTTTGGGGGATGACTCCAGAACTGAGAAGAGAAACAGAAGTCGGAATGGTGCCTCTCCTACCCAAAGATGATGTTATAGTGAAGCATATGCTATTCCTAGTTCTTCTCCAAGCAGTCAGGATGGGTTTTTGCCAACCTGGGCCTATCCGCATCAAAGCTGCATGTTGCCCAAGTCTGAGAAATGTCGTTCACATCGAGATCTTGTGACAAATGTGTGCTGTGTAATGCACAAGAAAAGTGATTTTGCACAGGGGGCCCTGATCCGTCACCCCTGTGCAGGGTCACACATCTGTAAAGCAAGTTCAAAAGTCCATGCAGTATGAATGGCTCACCCGGTCCTCAGTGTCTCTCTCTAACTATGGAAACCCATTGTCATGGGGTCAATTCTGATTCGTGTAGAGAAATGTTATGATTTTAGGGTCAAGAAGGAAAGTTTTGTAGTGAGTGAATTTGAAAGGAATTTGCCAACTTCTTCCTTTTCACTGGCCTGGGTTTTTTCGCCCTAAACATTTAATCCAGGCTCATGCATCATGTTCTAGAAGATTACAAAAAGCACACCATGCTCTGTACGTCCCCTCTTTCTACCCCTTGCAACACTGTCTCCATTTCTTCCTCACTACCAAGAGATGCCCTGGATGTCATCTCAGCCCCAGATGCTTGGGTTTGTAGCACTCTTTCTATTTTTCTGTATGATGAAAATTGTGTGGGAAAAGAGTAATTGAACCATGTCAATTCATCCATGTCTCCTAATGGAAGAGGAATTTCAATGATCATTAGCAAGAGTGATACTTAGTATTCCCTTCAAAATGCCTAATGTGTCCTACCAAAAATCTCCCATTTTTTTATTGTGGTAAAATATACATAACGCATTAAAATTTATGATTTTAATCATTTTTCAGGGTACAGTTCAGTGGTATTATGAACATTCACATTGTTGTGCAATCATCACCGACCATCCATCACCAGAAAATACTCTTCTTCCCAAACTGGGGGACCTGTACCCATTAAACAGTAACTCCTAATTTCCTCCTCCGTCCACCTCCCCTGAGTGGGTGGCCACTCTGCTTTATGTTTCTATAAGGTACCTCATGAAAGAGGAATCCTACAGTATTTGTTTTTGTTGAGCCTGGTTTGTTTTACTGTCTTCAAGATTCATCCATGTGGTAGCACGTGTCAGAGTTTCATCCTTTTTTCAAGTTGAATGGCATTCCACTGTATGTATATCCCAACCACCTATTGGTAGAAAAACTGAGCCATGGAAATGTTCTAATAGTAGAAATAAATCACTAGAATCCAGTTACTGGGTCCCTTGACTTAATGGTTATTGCAATTTGTCAGTCTCCTCCCCTAGTGTGGAGTAACTAAAGAAAAGGCCAAGACTTAATTTTCTTGACATTTGTATGCATGGTGCCTAGATTTTAAATCTTGTTTAGACAGCATTTAGTTTAAATTGACAGATTGACAACTAGCATTTGTGACCCCCCCCAACCCATCTAAAATGATAGATAAAACCTCACACCTGTCAGAATGGTTAAAATCAACAACATAAGAAATAACAGGTGTTGGTGAGGATGTGAAGAAAAAGGAAATTCTTGCACTGTTGGTGGGAATGCAAACTGGTGCAGCTACTCTGGAAAATAGTATGGAAGTTCCTCAAAAAGTTAAAAATAAGGGTGCCTGGGTAGCTCAGTTGGTTAAGCATCCGATTCTTGGTACCAGCTCAGGTCTTGATCTCAGGGTCATGAGTTCAGGCCCCGCGTTGGGCTCCATGCTGGGTGTGGAACCTACTTAGAAAAAAAAATTAAAAATAGAACTACCTTATGATCCAGCAATTGCACTACTAGGTATTTACCCAAAGGATACAGAAATACCCATTCAAATGGATACATGCACCCTGATGTTTAAAACAGCATTTTCAACAATAGCCAAATTATGGAAACAGCCCAAGTGTCCAACAACTGATGAATGGATATGGCTATACCCCATATATAAAATGAAATCACATATATAATATATATTATATAATCCCATATATAGTATATATATTGCACATATATATAGTATATATATACATATATAATTATATATACAATCCCATATGTATATAATTTCATCTTCTTTATCCATTTTATATATAGATAGATAGATATAGGTAGATAGGAATATTAGCCATATATATTATTAGCCTACATGCATGTAGATAATATTAGCTATATATATATATACATACCCCATATTCATTTATATATAAAAAAATGGAATCCCATATATAAAATATATATAATATATATTCCATATATAATTATATATAATCCCATATATAATAATCCCATCTTCTTTATCCACTATATATATGAATATTAGCCATAAAAAGGAATGAAATCTTGCCATTTGTAATGATATGGATGGAGCTAGAGAGTATTATGCTAAGTGAAATGTCAGTCAGATAAAGATAAATACCATGTGATTTCACTCATATGTCTAATTTAAGAAACAAAACAAGCAAAGGGAAAAAGGAGAGAGAGAGAGGGAGAAGCAAACCAAGAAACAGACTCTTAACTCTAGAGAACACACTGATGGTTATTCGAGGGGAGGTGGGTGGGGGGATGGGTGGAATAGGTGATGGGGACTAAGGAGGGCACTTGTGATGAGCACCAGGTGCGGTATGGAAGTGTTGAATCACTACACTGTACACCTGAAATTAATATTACACTGTGTTATCTAACTGGAATTTAAATAAATTTTTAAAAAATAAAATGGTAGATAAAGAATGAAAAAGTAAATAACCACAAAGAGAAAAGAATATATGAGAGGAGACTACAGGAAGCAAGAGATTGCAATAGGTTTTGGGAAGAAGGCAGGCGGATGAATGGGTGCAACTGATCCAGCTGAGCCTAGCTTAAAGAGCTCATTTGTTCCAGAGAATCCCCAAGAGGTTCACCAACAGGGTGAGGGCTGAGTGGAAGGGATGAAAACATGGCCAAAAGTCTGAACAGAGTAGTAGGACAGTCAGGTTGTCAATCCATGCTCACAGTCATCTGGTTACGCCATCAGGAAAGAAAGAGGAAGTTTAGGTTTAGAGAAATTGGCTGTAGATACTCGGGAATCAGAGACACAGGGATGGCAGAAGGGACAGTTAAAAACAGGTGGATTCAGTAGAAGTCTGATAACAAATGGCGAGATGTCCTCCCTAGATTCCTTTCCTTGCTTCACTTCAAGAATTCAGGAAGACGGGAATGTATGGATTCTTCTCCAGAGAAAGTGAACAGCCCCAAAGAGCAGATATTAGCATTTGGAGATGAAATGAAATGGCTGGTTCCTCTCCCAATCTCCTGACGACGGAACCCAGGAGTCCACAAGCCTTGCCCAAGCAGTTTCCAATCAGTTTTCAGTGTCTCATTCTGAAGGGATAGTTGAGTATTTCCTCCAAGACAAAAAAAAATAGAGATCAAAGTAAACAATAGAGATTCTAAAAGATCATATAGGGTGCAGAGAACCGGAGAAAGCATCAAAGACTCTAATATTCTCAAAGGAAAAAAAAAATCCCATATGCTATGAAAAACAGAATGAAACACCATCACAATTAAAAAATATGCAATATGCAATAAAAAATTAGTAGACATGGGGCGCCTGGGTGGCACAGCGGTTGAGCGTCTGCCTTCGGCTCAGGGCGTGATCCCGGCGTTAAGGGATCGAGCCCCACATCAGGCTCCTCCATTGGGAGCCTGCTTCTTCCTCTCCCACTCCCCCTGCTTGTGTTCCCTCTCTCGCTGGCTGTCTCTATCTCTGTCAAAAAAATAAATAAAATCTTTAAAAAAAAAAAAAATCTTTAAAAAAAATTAGTAGACAGTAAGGAACAAAGACAAGGAAATTGAAAATAATAGAGAAGGGGTGCCTGGCTGGCTCAGTTGGGACAGCATGCAACTCTTGACCTTGGGGTTGTGAGTCTGAGCCCCATGTTGGGCATAGAGTTTACTTCTAAAAAAAGTATTAGGGAAATATAAAGGAAGAGGATCTATCCAGGAGATCTAATATCTGACTAATGGAAATTTCAGAAAGAGAAACTGGAGAAAATGTTGGGAAGAAATAATACCAGAAGAACAGAAAGATCCATCCATTCACTGAATAAATATTTGTTGAGTGTCAGGCATTCTCTTTAAGTACAGGGGAAACAGGTATAAACAAAATAGATGAAAAACTGCACTTTTGGGATTTACATTCCAATGCAAGAGATAGATAATAAAATTGAGTATATTAGTGACAAATGCTAATGGAAAATATTTAGCACGTAGGAAGCCAGGAAGTGTCCGGAGGGGTTGCAATCTTGGATAGGACAGCCAGTGAGTGTCTCACTGAGAAGGTGACAGCGCTTTTAAAGAAACTCATCCAGATTCCTCGTAGTTTCTGTACTTTTTATTTTGAAAACATTTAGATCTCTGACTCATTTGGAGTTTATGCTGGCTCAATGCATACAGTATGGTCCAGATCTACATTTCTAAATGGTTATACTATTGTCCTTACATCATTTAGTAAAAAGTCCATCTTCTCTCCAGTGACATGAGATGTCACCATCATAACATACTAAACTTCCACATAAGCTTGGGACTGTTTCTAGATTTTCTATTCTGTTCCATGGGAGTGTCTGACTATTTGCCTACCAGGACGACATTGTCTTAATTTTGTGTCGATTTTATATTTTATTTTATTATCTCCCATCAGTGTTTTTCTTTTTCAGCGTGTTCTTAGTTTTCTTGATTGTTTATCTTTCCAAATGCATTTTAGAATCAATTTGTCTAGCTCTCGGGAAAAAATATCTTATTAGGAGCGTTGTAAATTTATGCATTCGCTGGTGGCAAATTGACATCTTGTTGGTAGAGTCATCGTAAACAAGAGCAAGGAATGTCTTTTCATTTGTTCGAGTCTATCTTTGGATCTTTCAGGCATGTTTAGAAAATTTTCTTCCTACAGCTTTAGCAAATTTTTTTGTTCGGTTTATTCTTAAGAATCTCATTTCTATGTTGTTGCTACTAAAATGATACTTTCTTTTTCATTACACCTTCTAATTGGTTGTAGATTGTATACATGAAAGTCATTGATTTTTTAAAAAAAGATTTTATTTATTTATCTGAAAGAGACAGAGAGAGAGAGAGAGAGAGAAAGAGAATGATCAGAGTGAGGAGGAGGGAGGGCCCAAGGGAGAAGGAAACTCCCTGTTAAGTAGGAAGGCCGACTCTGAGCCCCATCCCAGGACTCTGAGCTGAAGACAGACGCTGAACCAACTGAGCCACCCAGGCACCCTGTCATTGATTTTTTTAATGTTTAGTTTATGTCATGGTACCTTATTGAGTTCTCTTACTGTTCATACTAGTTTTGTCATTGATTTTCTTTTTTTTTTTTTAAAGATTTTATTTATTTATTCAACAGAGATAGAGACAGCCAGCGAGAGAGGGAACACAAGCAGGGGGAGTGGGAGAGGAAGAAGCAGGCTCATAGCAGAGGAGCCTGATGTGGGGCTCGATCCCACAACGCTGGGATCACGCCCTGAGCCGAAGGCAGACGCTTAACCGCTGTGCCACCCAGGCGCCCCTGTCATTGATTTTCTTGGCTTTCCCCAGTGGACATCAAATCATCTGCATCCCCTCTTCTCCTTGTAGCATCCATCTGACTCTTCTTTGACCTGGTAGCTGTCTCTGTTGGTTTTGAATATTTATTTCCCCACATACATGAGATTTTTAATATTGTCTCCTAGTTTTGCTGAAGGCGTTGATATAGGTGGTTTTATCTCCCTTTTTTGGGGGGGGTGCATTCTCATAGGTTTTAGAGAGTGTGGTAAGAAATTTCCATTTAGGTGGCCCCTGTTTTCCTATAGGAACCTAGAAGTCTGGATTTCCTTTTCAAACTGTGAACAGTTTGAAAACTTGAGAAAACTAGAGAGAATAACATTGTGAACAACATCACCCCAATACAAAGCTTTATCAAATCTGAATCTCTTTGTGCTGTATGTGCTTCAGATCATTTTTATTTTAATAGAAAAAGAACATTACAGAAACACTTGAACCCTGCCCCTTCCCGCTCCGTGTGGCCCTCACCACCCAGTCTCCTCCCTCCCAGGACTGACAACCACCCTGACTTGGGCAATTATATTTTCCACGTATGTTTTTATACTTTTACCTAAGTATTTAATTTTCCTTAAGCAATGTATTATTGCCTTGAATATTATAAACTCTTCATAAGTAGCATTTTACCGTACATATCCTCCTGCAACTTGCTTGTCCTGTGGGTTTTTTTCATTTAACTTCTGAGTAATACTCTGTTGTTTATCTACAATTCAACTTATTTACTCATTCTTCCATTAATGTACTTTGGTTATTTTCAGGGTGGTTTTGTTTTTTTTTTTCTATTAGAGACTGCAGCAGTCAGGACTGCCGTCCATGTCTCCTTTTTGTGTTGAGAAAGGATATATGTCTCAGGCTGGAAATGCTGGCTAATGTCGCTGGATACGTATTCCATCATGATGACTCTTCTTTCTGCTGCCAAACCCAGTAGAAAGTCACCACATAGTTACATGGCCTCCACACTTGCTTCATCAGATTTGTACTTTTTTGGTACTCTGATGGGTTTTCCAAATGTTCTTTTTGCTGAGGCTTCATGAGGACAACACAGACTTATTTTTTAAGTACTGACTCCAGGGGCTCCTGGATGCCTCAGTCAGTGAAGTGTCTGCCTTTGGCTCAGGTCATGATCCCAGGATCCTGGGATCGAGTCCTGCATGGGGCTCCCTGCTCAGCGGGGAGTCTGCTTCTCCCTCTCCCTCTGCCCCTCCTCCCTGCTTATGCTCTCTCTCTCTCAGATAAATAAATAAAATCTTTAAAAAAATAAATAAATACTGACTCCATACATTGCAGGAGAACTATGTCATTTATAACAGAATTATAATAAACTCTAAAGGGTATAGCTCCACATCTTCCCTTACTAAGCAAACTGTTCATAAGCCTTAATTAGCATATAAGTGATAGTAAAGATTCACAACTAATCAATAGTGTTATATTACATTAATATATTCACATATTATAATAGCATGTAATATTAATATATATTACATTAATAATAATAATTTATTGGGTATTTTCTAAAAACCTTACATAAACAATCTGACTTAGTCTTTCCAGGAGCCTCATGGAGCAGAATAGGTGAATTTACTAGTTGGGGAGGTAAATAGGTAAATTTACATGCTCTGGGAGTCCTCCGGTACACTCCCAAGTTACAGAGCCATGTGGTGGTGATGGCCATGCAGTCTGGTCCTCCCTGTGGGCTTCACATGCCCCTCGTCTTATGTCTCCAGGTAAAGTTAAACTCTTTTCTGTGATCCTCACTGCTCTTTCAATTTATGAGCTCTCACCTACATTTCGGTAAGTGCCAAGCCACTCTTCACTGAGTTTTTTTACAGGGCCCACCCTTCCCTATAACATTCTCTGTAGTCTATTGGCTGTGTGGTCCAGTCGATAAATAGGATGGGCTGTCCTGTGGACACTCTACCTCTCTCACCCACACTATCTCAGCCTCAGCACTTTCTTTCCTGGTTGTAATCATTCCCCTTGCAGATTCAGTGGTCTCCCACAAAATGTTTAACAAAACTTTGCAGAGAGAGAGCTAAAGGGCTTTACTGAGCTCAAAAGACCAAAATCAAATGAAAAACAAGACAAAACTGAACCAAACCCCAAAAACAACCTTAAATGGACATCACTGCTGATGGAGTTCTCAGACCATGTCTGTCCTCAGGGGCTTCTCCTGGCTAGCCCTATCCTTCACCCTTGGCCACTCACCATGGGCTGCCCCATTGGGATTGTCTTGATCATGTCCACCTCTTCAAGCTCATTTTCTTTCCACGGCTTAAGGGGAGGGAAACAACTGCTCCCCATTTCAAGGCCTCCTCCCCACCAGCCTGATGATAATCTGCAGAAATGTAATTCTGCACACATGAAAATGGGGTGTTTCCCCAGACTCTGTATTCTTTTTTTTTTTTTTAAGATTTTATTTATTTATGTGACAGAGATAGAGACAGCCAGCGAGAGAGGGAACACAAGCAGGGGGAGTGGGAGAGGAAGAAGCAGGCTCATAGCGGAGGAGCCTGATGTGGGGCTCGATCCCATAACGCCGGGATCACACCCTGAGCCGAAGGCAGATGCTTAACCACTGTGCCACCCAGGTGCCCCCAGACTCTGTATTCTTAAACAGAAACTAGGCTTTACTTCTTTTTCTTAGCCAGAAGGCCCTCCAAACTCAGTTTCCATTTTTTCCTCCCTAACAAAAGGGCAGAAAATTTATCCTGGTTTTAAATTTGCATATTTCAGAAAAATTGAGATTGACTTGTTAGGGCACCTTATCACAATGAGAGGATCCAAACTGTGTAGGTTAAAATAACATAGTACTGATACATATATTCAAAAAAATTTTTAATTTCTTGAATTGAATGATTTTTCCTTTTAGACAAATATTTGTTTGAACATTGAGGTCTCCTAGAAGATTCTCCAGAAAGAGGTAAAAATCTTAGAGCAGGACATGTTATCAAATGAACGTACCTTCCTCTTGGTAAGCTGGAGAGAACGTTCTGGCAGGTTATGGTCACCCACTCTTCCCAGGACAGCTGCTTGTTGGAGAGGGGCACTCCACTCAGTCAAGCGTTTACTTTGGTTTGCTGATTGATGCAATTTCATTTTTCCCAGTTTACCTGGGGGGTGGGAGCAGAAGAGTATCCAACTCTGCGAAATGTATTCTCACTAATCACGGCTTTAAGAAACTGATGAACCCAGAATATTAATTTACTGATGAAGATGGTGAGTATAATAAGAGTCCAGATCCCTTATCTTGTAATCCCCAAATCTTTAAAAGCCAATTTTTGTGCTTATTAGGGAGTTAAATGTTCACGAACCCAATGTGAGTCTATTTCAAGTGTCCTTAGATCGTCTTTCAAGTGGATATTCATAAATAGCTCTGTAGAATGTGTACTTAGTTGCATGGTCCTGCCCTCATCTCTGCTGAGGGTGTTACATACTGTATCTACACTATACACACTGTGTTTTCTTTCTAAAATTTGAAAATGTTTGTGTTCTGAGGCATATTTGGCTCCAAGGGACCACTGGGCACGAAAGCCCTATACCCAGCACTTGGGACGACCCTTCACTGGTATCAAAGTGCCCAGGAAGCAGTTAGGACCCTGCCCAAGGGTCCTCCAGCAGAGGAGCATGGCACCTGACCAGACAAAGCTGGACATGTACTGAGCTTGTGAAGGAACTGAGAGAATCATTCCTGCTTGCATGCACAGACCACACTCTGTAACCAGACCACTCAACCTGTCAGTCTGTTTGTCCCACACAAAGACCTGGATAAACCCTAAAACTCTCCTTCTATGAAATTATTATATGTCCATATTCCCTTCCAGTGACCAACACCTTCTATCATTGAAGAACCACTTCAAAATATTTAGACATTGGATCGTAACTTAATGTACAAGGATATGATCTCTAGCTTTTCTCTTTTTAATATTTTTTGTGAGACTTGAAACCATAAAACTTCTAAAAGAAAACATAGGCAGTAATTTCTTTGATCTTAGCCCTAGAAACATTTTTCTAGACAGGTGTCCCCAGGCAAGGGAAACAAAAGCAAAATTAAACTATTGGGACTATGCCAAAATAAAAAATTTTTGCATAGTGAAGGAAACTTTCAACAAAACAAAAAAGCAACCTACTGAATGGGAGAAGATGTTCACAAATGATATATCTGAGAAGGGGTTAATATCCAAAATATATGAAGAACTTATACAACTCAACACCAAAAAAACCCAAAACAATCTGATTAAAAACGGGCAGAGGATTCGAATAATCATTTTCCCAAAAAAGCGATACAGATGGCCAATAGACACATGAAAAAATGTTCAACATCACTAATCATCAGGGAAATGCAAATCAAAATCGTGATATATCACCTTACACACAGAATGACTGAAATAAAAAGCATAAGAAACAGTAAGTGTTGATAACGATGTGGAGAAAAGGGACCCTCATGCACTGTTGGTAGGAATGCAAATTTATATAGTCACTGTGTAGAACAGTATGGAGGTTCCTCAAAAATCAAACATAGAATTACCATATGATCTAGTAATTCCACTACTGGATATTGACCCAAGGAAAACAAAAACACTAAATGAAAAAGATATATGCACCCTTATATTTATTACAGCATTACTTACAATAGCCAAGATATAGAAGTAACCCAAGTGTCTATCCATAGGTGAATGGATAAAGAAAATGTGGCAATTGTGTGTATACGTAGACACATATATATATATATGTATATAATATATTCTAATATATTCTATCCTATTATAATAGAATATATAATACATATTATAATATAATATATTCTATTATATAAATAATAGAATATTACTCAGCCATAAAAAAGAATGAGAGCTTGCCATTTACAACATGTTGGACCTAGAGGCTATAACGTCAAGTCAAAGAAGTCAATCGGAGAAAGAAAAATGCCATATGATTTCACTCATATCTGAAATTTAAGAAACAAATGAACAAACAGAAAAAGAAACAAACAAAACATCAACTCTTAAATAGAGAGAACAGACTGGTGGTTGCCAGAGGAGAGGTGGGTGGGGGGAGGAATGAAATAGATAAAGATCAAGGGCACACTTTGTGTGATGATGCTATCAACGGGACGCCTGTCCTCCTGGTATAAGGATAGCCCTGCTCATGTTGTCCTGCACAGGTACCATGCTGGTCTCCCCTGGATTGGCTGTGGTCTCTGATAAAGCCCCCCTGGGCCTCCCAGTGCTGCAGACTGAGGGTGTCAACCTGTCTGCGTTTGGCTGTCCTTGATGTTGACTCCACACCTCTCCACATGGTGCTCACAGTTCAGGAGGCTCAGTCTCCTCCCTCCTCTTGCTGCATTTGCCTTTCTGTCTTCTCAGCCAGGAAACCTTCATTTTTTCCCACAGTGCAGGGAGGGGTGACTCTTCTTGAATTTCTGTATTCAGTCTAGTTTAATGAATAAATGTTATGCCCTGCTCCTTGCAAGCTTTTGAGGGAAAAAAAAAAACAAAACCCTTATTCTTTTCTTCTACAATGCCTGGTTCATGCAAAATCAAAGCTTCAGTTTTCACAACTATGGTCCATGGGTTCCATAAGCCTCTTTGGGAAGTCAGAAAGTGGACGGTTGACTTTCCTTATTGAATAGGCTGGGAGGTCACCAGTAAGACAGTACAACCAAAACAAAAAGAAAGAACTTTAATTTAAATGCAAAATATTATTTCATGATGCATATGAGCTACGCCCTTTAATCAGAGTGAATCTCAGAACTAGCTGGAATTAGGCTGTGAAGGAAGTAGGTAGCCCAAGATTTTGGCAGCCATCTTGATGCCAGAGGGGAGACTGTCATCAGGAAATGAGGTGAGCACTGACCACACACTGGCCAAATGGCCGATTTGATAAATGTATGAGTTTGCTAGGGCTGCCGCAATAAAATACCACAGACGGGGTACATTAAACAACAGGATTTTGCTTTTGGAGGCTGAGTCTGAGATCAAGGGGTCCACAGGGTTGGTTTCTTCTGAGGCCTCTCTCTTTGGTTTGGAAGGTTGTCTTCTCTCTTTGTCCTCATGAGGTCTACCCTCTGTGTGTGTCTTTGTCCTAATGCCCTCTTCTTATAAGAACACCAGTCATATTGGATTTGGGCCCATCCTAGTGACTTCATTTAACCTTAATCACCTCTTTAAAGGCCCTATCTCCAAAAATAGTCACATTTTGAGGTCCTGGGGCTTAGGCTTTGACATATACATTTTCAGGGGACATAATTTAGCAATAACATTAAATAACCATTTTTCCAGATGGACTTATTTCTTTCAGCCATTTAATTTTAGCTTACGTGTTTTCATTTTGTGCTCAAAAGAGCATCTTAAAGAAAGATTAACTGTATCCTTCCTGGCTTCCTAAGCAAGTGCAATGAAATTCGCTTTTGGTAAATTGGTCCACATTCAGTTAAGACCAAAGAAGCAGGGGTGCCTCGGTGGCACAGCGGTTGAGCATCTGCCTTCGGCTCAGGGCGTGATCCCAGCGTTGTGGGATCGAGCCCCATCAGGCTCCTCTGCTATGAGCCTGCTTCTTCCTCTCCCACTCCCCCTGCTTGTGTTCCCTCTCTCTCTGGCTGTCTCTGTCTCTGTCGAATAAATAAATAAAATCTTTAAAAAAAAAGACCAAAGAAGCAAAGTTGGAGGGAGGCCGGATCTTGAGCCTCTAACGAGTGGTGCCTCAAGTCACTGTTCATTTACCTGAGCCAATAAAGTCCCTTTGCTCAAGCAAGCTTGTCCTGGGGCTTCAGTCACTTCCAACTGAAAGAATCCTAATGGACACAGTAGCATTCTTTTTGCCCCCAGAATTATTTTTATTAATTTTTTCTAGGATAAAAACAACTGCTTTGAAATATCTAAATAATTGAAATTATTGATATAAATATTTATATTGACACTTTTTATTGAAGAATAATTTATAAACAATAAATTAGACCCAGTTAAAGTGTATATTTGAGTTTTGATACGTAATACACATTCATGGAGCCACCACCACAATCAAGATACAGAACAGTTCCATGACCCCCAAAAATCATTCTTATTTTTGCATATTCTTTATGTTGTTTTTCACTTTCTCAGACCACAACAGATTGAAAGAAAACCTTCACTTTCTCTTTAAGGTTTTTTTTGTGGGGGGGTTGTTTGGTTTTTTAAGTTTTAGATTTCTCTTTCCTTTTCTCTTTAATGCTAATCCTATGCTTACCTATTGCTGTGGAAGAGCACCTCCGAGAACCAAAGCTAAAGCTGTGGAGTCAGAGCAGATTACTTGGGTTTTTTATGTTCACTTTTCTATTTTGATCTGTTATCACTTATTGAGTGCATACTATGCACTTGGCTCCATGCTAAATCATGAATAATCTCACTTAAACCTTGAAATGAGCACTTGAGGTGCTATGGCTTAAACCACCCAGTCAGTGGTATTTAGTTACGGCAGCCCAGGTAAACTAATACACATGGCCAAGAGATTTTGTAAAAGAGATTAAGGATCTTGAGATGGAGAGATTATCATGGATTATCTGTGTGGTACCAGTGTAATCACGGGGTCCTTACAGGTGAAAGAGAGAGGGAGGGGGGCCAGAGTCAGAGAAGGAAATGTGATGAGCATGTGAGAGACTCAACTGAACATTGCTGGTCTTGGAAGACAGAAGGGGCCATAAGCCAAGCATTGCAGCAAACTCTACGAACCTGGAAAAGGCAAGGAAAAAGATTTTCCCTTAGGCACTCCAGAAGGAATGCAGCCCTGCTGACACCTTGATTTGGGCCCCATCAAACCCAATTTCAGACTTCTGGCCTCCAGAACTATAACAAAATACATTTGTGTTGTTTTAAGCTGTTATATTTGTATAATTTGTTACAGCAGCAATAGGAAACTAATACACATGGGATTTTTTTTTTCACTTAAAGGAAGATGTAACATTACTAAATTTAAGAACTACTGCTTATAGAAGATCTACAGCTAATCAAAAGTTTATGTTGAGAAGGGATTTAAGTGTTAGAAAGTGTAATCTAGATTGGAGAATAAATTGGACAAGGTGAAGATTAAGGACAGAGAGATTGAAAGGGAAGCCACTGTCATAGTTGAAGCAAGAGATGATGAGTACATGAACTTGGATTTCAAGATAAAGGGTGTGTTTAAGAGGATTAGTAGGAAGAATCAACAGCACTTGTTAAGGGCTGGGGTAGGGTCTAGGTTGAATTCAAGTTGATGGCTAGGGGTAGTGGGGGGATCATGGTGCCATTCTCATTTGGTGGCCGAGTTGAAATGTATGAGATCCCTCAAAAGCAAAAGATAAAATAAGGAAATAAATGGTATCAGAACTTAGATTATCCACCTCACCTTGGTTATCTCCCAGACTGTTTTATAGAAGCAGTAAATATTCACTTAGATTAATCATTTTAGAGTGACGTAGTCATTTAATGACTCAACAGATCTCCAAAACCAGTAACGGGCCAGGGCCCATGTGATCTGACTTCTGAAAATATTGCTACTTTTGGCACATTAAAAGAGAGACAGAGAGAGAGAGAGGGAGAGAGAGAGAGAGAGAGACCATGTCTTAGTGCATGGAGCATGCAAACGTCCTTAATAGGGGTTGTATGGCTCAACCTACATATCACAATATGAAATTACTGTACTTATCTCATGAGCCAGCAAAATGGGCTGTTATTTATTTAAAACTAATTTTTTTGAGAGACAAAAGTCAATTGGAAATAGGTACAAAGGTGAAATACCAGCACATAGGGGAAAAAATTGTGCAAACTTGTTGTATTTTGTGTGTTAAGTCATTTCTCCCAAAATGGGTTACATGTGTTTGAAAGCAGAAGTTGTCTTAAAACCCTATTGATTTTCAGATACATATAGACTATTTTGTGACATAGCTTAGATATTTCATTTACACATTAATGGGGACATTTCCCAAATCCTGGAACATTTAACAAATCAGTAGAGTTTTTACAAGTTTTTCTCTCAAATTTTTACTAAAACCTTTTTTACCTGCTACCCTTATGGGAGAAAATTAATGAAAAAGCAACACACACACACACACACACACGCACACACAGAGCAAGACTCAGAAACACCTGATCATTCTTTTTTTAAATTTATTTTTATTTTTAATTTTTTTTAGAGAGAGGGAGTGCATGTGTGTGTGCAGGGGGGAGGGGCAAAGGGAGAGAGAGAGGGAGAATCTTAAGCAGGTTCCACACTTAGCAAGGAGCCTGACTCAGGGCTCAATCCCACAAGCCCTGAGATCATGACCTGAGCTGAAATCAAGAGTCTCACTCAACTGACGGAACCACCCAGGCGCCCCAACACTTAATCATTCTTAGTCTAAGAGCTTGTTTTATTTTAGAACACAAGATCTTATGGCTGTGACTTTTAAAATATTATAATTTAGCAGTCATATTTCCTGCTAATAAAGTTGCTTCCAGTTTAGAGGATGAAATTAAATCTGTCTTCCAATGTGTATTTTGCAGCACACTAATGCTGTGGGATTTTTGGCTCACACAAAAATGTCTTCAGTCAAATGAATTTGGAGAATACTGGATTAAGTGCAGTTAAGCTGCTTTCCCAAAGTCTATAAAATGTGAATGTATCACACATCTCCAGGAAATGATAGAGTTACAGTATTGCCCAAACTTATTCGACCCTAGCACCATACTTGTTTTTAGTTTATTTTGTGAGACTAATATTCCAAGAATGACATTTTTGAAGCACTGATATTGAGCAACTCATGTTCATGTTTGGGCCATGATTCCCAGCTGTTTCACCTGCTAAGGAAATATGAGAATCACTAGTCTATGTCATGCAGAAAAAGCCAGACCATAACAGCAGATGGACTATGATAAAGACTGCTGATTGATTGTTCCTCAGTATCCATTCCCATCCCTCCCTTTGATAATAGTACTCCTGTATTTTAACTGTGCACAGAACTGCCCAGAATAGTCTGGTTTTCAAACCTCTTTTGTACTAGGTGAGAATGTTGACTTCATTCAGGAGGAACTGCTATGAAAAATCTGTGTCACGCCCTCAGAGGAAATGGCCATATTTTCAACTCCTCTTCTCCTGTTTCCACTGGCTCGAATGCAGTTGCAATGGCAGGAGTTGGAGCAGCTATTTTGGCATGGGAGATGAAAGCCTCAAGTTGAAGATGGCAGAGAAATAGGACAGAAATATCCTGGGACGCTCATGGTTGTGGAGCTACTGTCTCTGCCCTAGAGTGCCTCCCTGGTGTTTTACATGAAAAAGAAATAAACTTTAATCTGTTTCAAGCCATTTTTTATTGTAGTCTTTGTTGCAGCGTCTGAATTTATATCCTAACTAATCACCGAGTATATGGATCAGGAGGAATAAGGAACACGTAGAGAATGTGACAGTCCCGGGTGCTGAACACACTTGGAACAACTCTAGTTTGTTGATGAAGGAGCTGAATGGGTCGTTTTTATTTTCTGATTATTTATAACACTTTCTTATCGTCACACTCTCTGCAAACAGTACATATATCAGCTGTGACTTGTCTTCCTCCTGAGGCTGTTGTTAAGCCTATTGAAATAATTCATTTCTGGCATTTTCTTTTACAGCTTGTTTCTTCAGAGTTCAAGGTGGACAATCCGATATGTGGTTTTTTGTAGCAAATGAATTCATTCTCTCAGGCCAATTTTCGGGAGAAATCGAGAACACTCAGGAAGTGTGACAAACCTGACTTGTCATTCCCATTTTCCATGTAACCTGTGGTAGAAGTTCAACTAGCCAAGCATCTCCTGAAAAGCTCCTATAAACCCAGCTCTGGGCCAAATGCTCTGCTAAAAACAGAAGATAAAGTCCTTGCTAACAAACAGATTTCAGATTAGCCTTCCTGCCCTGCCTTCATAGAACTTTCTGTACAGATATGCAATATGTGGTTCCCTTTACATGTGCAATGTTTCCAGTTTGGAATTTACTAATTAATAAGTACGATGCTATATGATACAGAAAGCATGATATAGAAAACATGATCCTTGAAGATTAATGAAAGGATCACATGTAACAACTAGCAAGCAGTATAATCTATTATATAATTACCTGGTTCTAATGTCAGGGCCACAGGCAGCCAGGAGGTCAGTTTCAGCCCAATGCATGACTGATTTCTAATAAGCTCTCTGGCCAAAATCTCCTGTAGCTCTCTGCCAGACAATTAATTTCTTTACAGAGGGAAAGTCAGGAAGAGTTAGGTGTGAGAGACGATTAGGTTATGCTGCTGTGAAGTGACATGGACAGAGTCTCCTCCTGCTTTCTACCCCCCACAGCTCCTGTTTTGATACATCCCATTTGTCATTTTCATTGTTTTCCAGGTTTGCAAAATGGCTTGCAGGGTCAGAGAACATGTTCAGACTGTCAGGAAAGAAAACAAGGCAAGGAGCTTTGATGGAGATAAATAAGCCCTTTTTCTAAATAACTTGCTTGTGCCTGCTGGTGGTGCCTCCGTGATTTACTGAAATGTCTGCCCCAGTGTCAGACCCTCATTTTCTAGATGAGGAAAGCTCATTTCGATACCGACTGCATTATCTGGAGGCAGAAATACTCACAGATTCTTGCTCCATAGTCACTTATACTTCTCAGTGTTCTCTAGCCCCCAGGCATTTCATAGACTTCAGGCAATTTTTCTTTGACCCTCATTATTCCATGGACCGCTACAGATGTGTGGAGTGCCAGTATTCCAACAGTACAAGAACACAGGTGATGCGGCAGAATTTTTTGAGGATGAAATTGAGCCTCAAAAACTATGTTTTCTGGATGCAAATGTTACAGATGCCTCAAGAGTACACACTGTGACTTTTCTCTCTCAGGTGCTATTAAAGAGAAAATTACACTCGTTAAAACAGGAAGGCAGACTTTACTTCGGACTGTTGTGATAGGTGTAAGGAACTTTCAATGGGGTTTTGCAGCAGGGGAGAGAGATGGGGCTCAAGTCTGTCTATAATAAGGTAAAGTGGGCATTTATAGACAAGAAGCAGGGGTGGTAAGTGGTAGA
Source organism: Ailuropoda melanoleuca (assembly GCF_002007445.2). Taxonomy (NCBI): domain Eukaryota; kingdom Metazoa; phylum Chordata; class Mammalia; order Carnivora; family Ursidae; genus Ailuropoda; species Ailuropoda melanoleuca. The sequence continues at coordinate 73,026,381 of NC_048222.1, forward strand.
AAATGATTACTAAGAGGGTAGCATAATTCTTTGCTGAGGTGACCTGACAGGACGGTTGCTGAAGGCAGGCCAGGGTGATCGGATAGCTCCCATGGGGATGGTGGAGGACGGTGGGAGATGAGGGTGATCAGATACTGAGGGTGGGGGAGTGTGGCTAAACTGACCTAGCAGGATTCTTGCTAAAATTGAGCTCTTTTTTAAAAAGATTTTATTTATTCATTCAACAGAGAGAGAGACAGCCAGCGAGAGAGGGAACACAAGCAGGGGGAGTGGGAGAGGAAGAAGCAGGCTCCCAGCGGAGGAGCCTGATGCGGGGCTCGATCCCAGAACGCCAGGATCACGCCCTGAACTAAAGGCAGAAGCTTAATGACTGTGCCACCCAGGCGCCCCTAAAATTGAGCTCTTAAAAGAAAAAAAAAAAGGATTTTATTTTTAAGTAATCTCGATATCCAATGTGGGGCTCAAACTTACAAACAGGAGATCAAGAATCACATGCTTTATCCACTGAGCCAGCCAGTTGCCCCTAAAATTGAGTTCTTGAGGACATGCTCCCGGATGGGACCCAGTCAGAAAGGGGCTCAGAGGAGCATATGTAGAATTTGGTCAAGCACAGTCTTTGTCAGAACCCTCAGTAGAGTGCTGGGAAGGAAGCAAGTAGGAAAAAATAAGTGCAGCATGACTGGAAGCAGAAAGAAGTTTTATGAGGAGAAATGCGGAAAGAAATGACCCTTTGAGCTTTCTCTACGTCAGGCATCTACTTCCCTTTCCTTACCTCATTTAATCTTGTAGGGTCCCAGGGCAGGCCACCCCAAGATGGGCCACTTTGGCATGCAGATTATCTTGAGCTGCGAACAAGGCCCAAAAGGCTAAAGAAAAATCTTGGACACCACTCTACCCTCCCAACTGCCTAAAATAATTTAAATAGAGGACCTGCTCCAGGAAGAGAGCTGCGGCCATAGATGATCACATTATGATATGAATCAGGGGTGGTAGACAGGGAGGAACCGGTTTGATCAAAGTCCTCTCCATCCCATTGTTTCTCAGGGGCCCAGCAAACACTTGGTTACCAAACGTTTATTCTTTCTCATTCTGTGAATTGCACTCCTTCCCTTTGAAGCCCTAGACACCTACCCCTTCTCCTTAGTTTAGGATGACATATGTACCTCAATTTTGTCTATCTTTGGAATTCCACATCTGTATGAATGCCCCATACATACAAAATCAAATTTGATTTTCTCTGGTTAATCTGTCTTATGTCAGTTTGTTTCTTAGTCCAGTTAGAAGAACCTTGAAGGGCAGATTAAGTTTTTCCTCTCTCACAACATTTACAAGAGGGAGATTCAATTTTTAAAAAAATTTTATTTATTTGAGAGAGAGAGAAAGAGACAGCATGAGCAGGGGGAGAGAAAAGGGGAGGGGGAGAAGCAGGCTCCCCGCTGAGCAAGAAGCCGGATGTGGGGCTTGATCCCAGGAGCCCGAGATCATGACCTGAGCCTACCCGAGTGAGCCGAAGGCAGACACTTAACCGACTGAGCCACCATGTGCCCCTCATTTTTTGCAAGAGGAAATTTAAGGAGATTAAGTAAACTTGCCCAACGGGCAGAGGTGAGATTCAAACCCTTGTCTGTATCTTGGACACAGATCAGAGGTGACCTGTTTGGACTGAAATATGGAAGGCATTTTCCTAAATGTCCTGTACTGTTTAAGGTCCCTTGAGACGTTCTCAAAAAATGGATTTGAGAGTTGTACAGAGGGAAATAATATAATGACTGAAATAGAATTTTTCTGACAACCTAATAGGATGGGGGATCACATCAAATTATTTTGGATTTGGGGGGGAAATGTGACACTTGTTGCACGCTGATGTTGTGGATTACAATTCACATATCACACATGTAAAGTGATCCAATTGTAGTTACTATGAATATTAACACAATGTTGGTGCCAGGATCAGGGAATAGCGGTCTTTACCTTGTCAACTCTAGATGTCACTCTAAGATCATGAGTTAGATGCATCCAAATCACACGCAGAGGCCCTGGCTTCCCTGCATTCTTTTTAGCTGACTCATGGTGCAATTTTCTGTTTCAATCACAGCTATTTATTTTTGAAAGAGGAGCTGACGCAAAGAATAAAATCTTTTAACACCAATGTTCAAGACACCCTTGAGATTAAGATCAGGAAGCTGAGAATTTTTGTGGAGGTGTGCATATCCGAGCTATTGCCCTGAGTCCCACTGTGAAAGGCCTGCAGAACACACAGCAGTAAGAATTTTGTGATGCAACAAGCTTTAACAGGGCAGGGCTTTTGTCCTGCAGTTAAAAATTCTCTAAGAAAAAAATTCCTGAGAAAAAAAAAATTCTTGTAATTATCACAGATGGTGTGATATATTTGCTGCACCTAATGAAGGGTATGTTCTGTTTTTATCCCGGAGCAAATGCAGATACAAGATAAGGATGGAGATGAATGAAGATTCCTGAGATTTCTGGTTTCAGGAAGTGAGTCCTTTGCCACTCAGGTTCTGTTTTCAGGCAGTTGTGTGGGCAAGGGAACCAGAGAAAAGGAACTGGTCTGCTCCCTTTCTCATCCTATTCTTCAGAGCCATGGATGTGCTCGGAATATGGAAGGCAGCGGGTTCCTCTTCCTTACTCTCTGTGTTGATTTAAAATTCTCTCCTCTCACTTTTTTGCACTGAATGTTTGGTTTGAGAAGGATTGCAGCAGACTGCAAAAATTTTTGTTCTTTTGATTCACAAATGGGGTGTTTTGAAGTTAGCACTGCAAATGTGTTCAAACAGTATGCAAATTGAAACCTCAATGATTGAATAGCTGAAAACAATCTGGTAGCTCCATTCTGCCTGGGAGTCAGTTTAGATTATAGAGCACATTATTGGCAATAGGACCAGACTGGACCATGTCGGGGAGGAACTTGGGGGAAAGGGGAGACTGTGAAGAGAGCCTAGAAATTTGAGTAAATTCTTGAGCAATTCAAACTCTAATGCCCCAAAGACCACCAACAACCTCCTACTAACTAGATTTGCTGGTAAGTCATTATGTTTGAGACTTGAAATCATCTACACCACACAACTTGTCTGCATGAACAGGACTCTACTATTCGGCTATCATCATTAACATGCTTTACTCTTCCTGTGTCTTCATTAATCAGCTTCACTATTCTGGAAACATTTGCCCAATAAGAAAAAAGTTGCAGATAACTTTATTACTCACTTTAGAAATTTCTTGAAAAACCCAACTAAATGAAAATGTGTTTTTCAATTGACAGCATCAAATAAGCATTTTCTGTACAAGTTTCTTCAAAACACTCCCCTTTTGGTGTCCACAGTTCTAAAGTGTTATATCATGATTCTTACCTAGTCCTAACGAGACCCAGCATTGAAAGAGCTACCTTAAACCAACCCCAAATCTCATATATATTCTAACTTGGCCCTACCCCTCCACGATTAAGTAGTGCTCTTTTTTACCAATGAACTCAGCTTTGTCTCATCAACAGGTTGTTTTGGTGGTGTTTTCTTGAAGCTAGCAATGCCATTGATTTCTCAAATGCATCTGCTTATTGATCATTTCTTTCATCCCAAAACTCTCATGGCTCTTGGGTCCTACACTCTCCTGGTCTCTCCCTACCCAGAAGGCATCTTGTTTTCAAGACTCCCCGTGAACTCCTCTGTACAGATGACTATAAAATTATACCTTCAGTTAGATTCATTCTGCTTTCTCTCCACAATGAAAGGTTCCTCTTGAATATTTCTTTGTCATTATGAATTCAGTAGTTTCCTGACTCCCTCTCTTCTTTCCCCATTTCTGATAAATAGTACCACAAGACAGCTGAATTTGAATTATCTTTGATTCATTCTATTCTTTATTGTCTATGAACAACAAGTCTCTAAGTCCAGTTAATTTACCCAAAAATATTTGCATTGATCTCCTTCCTTTATTTCTTCCACTGTCCACCAGTCTAGGCTTTTATCTTGTGGTCCTTAAACTTTATTGTGTGCATAGACTCCTTTGAGATTTCATGGGAATTTATGAATCATGTCCCTCGCAAAATGTAGTTGTGTACATATGTACAAGATTTTTAGTATAATACCAGAAAGTTCACAGAAACTGTGAAGCCCAAATTCTTGTCCTAACAGTGCTCATCATCCTTCCCATTCCATCCCTGTGGCACTCACATTAATCTTGAACAATCACCCTCTATAAATGACTGGTAATAGCTTCTTATAAACTTCAGAATAAAATCTAAGGCTCATTTGGGCATTTCAAAAGCCTTTCTCAATCCTATGAATGGAACTTAACCTACTCTTTCAGTTTTATGCCCTTAAATATAGAAGTAAAATATGCTCCCACACCCCAATTAATAGACACATACTAACTAAACACTCATCACATGCAAGGGATGTCTGTGCTGGCTATAGAGGTGTCAGCAACTCCCTCACCTTAAGCTTCCACCCTCTCCCCTCCACCCTTGCTCTGGCACATCTGTCTCCTTGCTGTCTTCCAGACACATTGGAACTGTGTAACCTTTGAAGTTCAGGCAGACCTGGGTTTTAAATGATGAGTAGCAGAGTATGCCACCCCAAAATATGACTCTTTGGCCTTAGGACTATTTTGAGTCGATTATTCTGAGAAACAGTAGACATGGGAGAAGCTCCGAAAACATAATAGAAGCTACCTTTTTTGTAAGAGAAATTTACTTTTATAAGGAAGTCTCCATTGACAAGGGTATCTCCTTCTTTGTACCATGGAAAGAAAGCTGACAAAATCACAAAAGAATCTTGTCCAATGGAAAAGGCTCTGGACTTAAATCTGCATAACAAACCTTACCCTCGTTTACCTTGCTTTTTCTGGTAAACTCCCAAACTGGCCTCCCCCAACACCTTTTATATTTTGTCTTTAGTTGAAGATGGTATTTAAGTCAGAGATCCAAGCCACTTCTTTGAGTTACTCATATTTCCTTGAGTATCTCCTATTATATACCTGAGGTATACATATTAATAAACTTCTGTTTGTTTTTCTTTTGTTAATCTGTCTTTCATTATGGGAGTCTTAGCAAATACTTAGAAAGGTAGAGAAAAAAATGATTTTTTTCCCCTTATGGAAACATCTATCTATATTATTCCAGTCTGAACTCTGAGTCTCACCTTTTCTCCTGGAAATAGGAATAATAGTAACTATTCACAGGCTTGAGATGAAAGTTACAGAGGACAACACACAATGCCTAGAGCAAAGCTTGTCACCTAGGAGCTAGCTATTTCCAAGATCAATATATGATTTGAATGCCTTCTGAGCTAATGAATAATTGCTAAGGTTATTTACCAGGTGATTTGAATGCCTTCTGAGCTAATGAATAATTGCTAAGGTTATTTACCCTCAGCAGAAGACGCTTCTCCCACAATTGGCCTGCCCAAAGCAGCAAATCCTGAATGTCTTCCAAAGAGCAACTTGTCTGTACAAGCTTGTCAGCAAACTCTGTACTGTCATCTGCCAGGGTGAGGGGTAAGCAGTGAATCCATGAATGAGCCCCCCACCCTTTCAGCATGTGACACCTTCCAACTCTGAGCACGGAATAACCTTAGCTTATTTGACAGAAGGGCTCTAGACAAAGTCCGTGAGCTCAGAGAACACTGGCTGAAAAAGCCTAATAAGCAACCAGAAGTAACCTCATTACTTGGCGCAGATGTCTCAATGATAAAACCTCATTGATGTTTTTATTCATATTCACTTATGTAATTAAGGGGTGAAATTTTATTTCCCCATTGGCAGAGGATGTGTAATGACTAATGAGAATATTATATATTTTAAATTACATTTTTTAATCTATAAGTTTATAACCCATGAAAGAGAAACATGCCTTTGATGAACCCCAAACTGTGCTAAGTGCTATACTTAGGGGGAGAGTTCTGGAGGAGTTCTGAAAAGAGGAGTTTTAGGAACATAAAAAGGGCAGTTGCTGAACTAAAATGACTTCTAATCTTATGGGGAAGACAGAATTTATTTCCAAAATAATTAGACCACAATTACATTTTAAACTAAAGAATCTTAGAACTGATTTTCAATATCATTGGCTTCCTATTATTTTATGGGAGTGGGAATGTTATTATGAGATGGGATTTTCATAAGCTTCACCAGACTGCTGAGAGAGAGAGGATGGGGAGAGAAAGAGAGAGAACTAAAACAGGTTAGAACTGGGTTACGACTAAAGTGTGCACTTCAGTGTGGATTCAAGGAAGGTTAGTCTCTTGGGGAGTGCTTTCCTTCTATCCCTAGGCATGTGTGTGCTTGTGTGTGTGTGGGGGGTCCCATTCTGCCCCCCTTTTGAATCTAGGACCTCATTGTATTGAAGTCAGATCCTTCCATCTCCAGGCTGAGATCCAAACACAGTGGGGATTGCTACCAGAAACAGCAGCATCTAATGGGGATCACTGTCTTCCTCTTCCTCCAGTGGAACCTGAGCAGCTTGACTCCTTTTAGCCCCTTTTGGGGCTACTTCTGCACAGCTTGAGGGGTGGCCTTCCTGGCTGAGTGAGATGGACAGATCTCCCCTGCCTCAGTTACTTAGAGGCAGCAGCTGAGGCTGGGGACAACTCTCCTTGCAGGAGGAAACAAGGAGAGGAAGGGATGGGAAAATGACTCTGCCAAGGCCCAAGGATTCCTGAGTTTGCAGAGTGACCTCCCACTTCTGCCCATCCCCTCTTCCATGCTCAAGGAAAAAACAAGCTCTAGCTGTCTGTAATCACTGCAGAATTGGTAGCAGCTTTCTCTCCTGTCAGCAGGGGAGTGCATTTCCTTATCCATCACAACCTTCGGATAACCCGGTTTATGACCTACAATGGTGTCATCCTGTCCAGTGACAAATAGATTTCAATTGTTATTTACCTGAGCTGCATTTTAAAATGAACTTCAAAGGATGGTGGATGCAGAAGCCTTTCCCATCTCCCCAAACAGGCCTCAGTGAATGCCAAGGGCACCGCACTTATGCCTCCCTTTCTGGATAGTTTTGCCTTCCTGAGTTCGTGTTTGTGCACATTCTGTGGGCTGGGGTGTCTATGTTGATCAGATAAAGTAAGTGGTTGGTAATAAGACATCTGAAGGCTGTGGGGAGAGGCAATAGCTGGGCTACTCTGGTTGCTGACCACCAACCACACTTAACTCCTGAGATGTCCCAGAATATTCAACGCAAAGTGTTCCCACCTGCTGTGACAGTCTTGGGTGTCACAGCATCTCAAGGGCTGGTGAAGTTCAAGTCCCTTTCTAATTTATATCTAAAGGGTTCATCATTCCAAAGTCAGAGCTGGGGTTAACTCTCACCAAGTTCAGAGGAGATACTAGCCAACCGTGGTAGCCCCTATCTCCCTTCCTTAAGCACATCTGACAAGCATGTGAAATTCTTAAAAATATATATACACTGTGGAGAGATGAGTCCCTTTTTTTGACCCCCCCCCCCCCATTTTTTGTGAGTTGCACTTTTGGGCATTTATGTGCCAGGTTCTTTTTAACTTCTCATATCAAATGAGTACTACGTATTGAGTCTAACCATTGTACAACAGCTAAAATCCCATAATTACACCTTTCCCCACCTGCCACCTAGTCTGTAGTTCTAATCCCAGCCCTTTCACTCACTAACTGTTTAAGTGATCAAATCACTTAACCACTTTGAATCTCCGTCTCCCCTTTGTAACAAGAAGGACACGTCTCTCTCTTATCAGAGTTTTGGGATGTGAAAGGAGATGTATCTGAAAACATCAACCCAGTGTCTAGTATATAGAAGGCTCTCAGATATTAGTTCCTTTCCTACCTACCAGTTTACAACCACACCAGGGTAATTTTTTAAAGTAAATTTAATCTATTAACATATAGTGTATTATTATGTTATAGGTAGAGGTAGAGTATAGGTATATGTTATAGGTAAAGTATAGGAAGAGTTCAGTGATTCATCAGTTGCATGCAATACCCAGTGCTCATTCTATCAAGTGCCCTCTTTAATGCCCATCACCCAGTTACCCCATCATCCCACCCATCTCCCGTCCAGCAACCCTCAGTTTGTTTCCTATAGTTAAGGGTCGGTTTGTCTCCCTCTCTGATTTTGTCTGATTTTATTCTCACCTCCCTTCCCCTATGATCCTCTGTCTTGTTTCTTAAATTCCACATATGAATGAAATCATACAATTGTCTTTCTCTGATTGAAAATCGATGGTAATTTAAGAGAGAAGTTACAGAAAAGAAGGTTATTTGCCCCAGACTGAATTCCTGATTCAGGAGACTAATAAAAAAACAATCAAAACAATCCTAGTTCCGAAGACAATAAGCAATAAACTAGACAACTTTTACTTTTGGCATTTGTTACTTTTACGGCCAGAATTTGATTATGTTTAGTATGAATATAGTTTTTACGATATGTTATAATAATCATTATTGATCCTCTGGTGTTATAGATAATCATATGCATGATGGTATAATTGTCTCCAGGTTAAAATAGAGCATGGCCATGGTAAGCTATTCAACTTGTATGTCTGTGATATCACTGAACCCTCTGTGATCTTAATATCTTTGTTCCTGTTCTTGCACATTTCTCTTGTGTAATATGCAGCGAATGAGTACACTGAAGCCTACGTGAGCCTGCCTATATATTCTTTCCAACCCAGTTTAGAAGAAGAGTAGATATTATCTTGATTTGCTCAATCTTTCTATTAAGTACATGAACTGAGAGTGTTTAAACTTCTCAACATCTGGTTCATGGCCAAGACAAAACCTGAATCTAATTTTCCTTATGATCTGAACACCCTTTCTATTTTTTTTTTTTTAAATAAAGTACTGAAGGGATCAATCATCTTTCCTCAACAGACTTGGAAAAACAGCCTCAAACATATGTACTTATCCCATTTTGGCACGTGAACACAGTGGAGGAAGGTATCAAGATACCTTGCAATACTCTTGATCCAAGAGAGAAGACCACCAGGCGTCACAACAGCCAGTTCCCTGCTTTGTGCTTTGCCATGGTGCGATTTGACCATAAGGTGGCAGGAGCCTCCACATAGTAAACCTAAGTTGGAAAGGAGGCTTGGACAATGTTTGAGCAAATATTGTATGTACGTATGTGCAAACATCTTAAGCCCCTTGTTCTTTTGTGTCTTATTTCAAGGGCATCTAACTCTCCCCTTGTGGGATGAATCCCTACAGACAAATGCTCCATTTAAGCACAAGCTTGTGGGGCCGTCCCCTTTCCCCTTTCTGCCTAATGTTCTGCTTTTGTCACAGAGGGATAAGTAGGAGGGAAATATATGTCAGAGCATCCCGAAATGGGCTGCAACATTTAGCTCTTCTCTGATGATCGCTCGGCCAGCTAACTAACTTCTGAGCCAATGGGAACAGGGACATATTAATATCATTGTTTCCTTTTTTGGACGTTTCTCTCGGTATAATATGCAGCAAAGTAATATATAGCAGCCTACATGGGGCTATCATAGAGACCTATTTTAAATTGCTTAATTGGGTTTGTCATCTCAGAGCTGGGAGGTGTGGGAAGTTTACAAAGGGGAGGAAAGGCACTTAATTGGTGTTGTGTTCTATATATCTTTATGTAACAGCAGGCTCTTGAAAAAAGGGGGAAATCTTATATAAAGAATGTGAGCGAGGCCAATCAAGTGAGGGTACAGGCAAACCCTCCAAGGGCACACAGGTTGTGCTGAATTCTAGCTAGGATGGCAGTGACCTTATGAATAAGAACCTGTTTCTAGAAGGCTCCTGTGTCTTACGAACTTGAAAAGAGTCATATTCTTTAAACGAGTGAAGTTTTTGCTATAAAAAGGTTCAGTAAACCCTCACCAGACAGTCACATCAGAGAAGAAAATCTTCCCAAAGTGTGAAAAAAAGATCAATAAAGCATCCCATTTGCATTTAGGGCTCAGGCTTGAAAATTCAGTCAAGGCACCATGCTCTGTGTATCTGAAAGTAGCTCTGACCTAAGCTTTACAAATGACTTGTTCCCCATTAGCACGTTGCCTGTAATTAATGGTTTAACGTCTGGAGCCTCGCTTAAGGAAAGCAGAGTTTGCCATTCCTCGCCCATCTGTTCATCTGTAGACACGAGGAGCTCGTGGCATAACCAAAGCTAAGCGGCTGGCTCACGGTGGCCCTGCTAGTTGCTGGCTGAAAGGGGTGACCCCTTTGGGCACTGGGCTGGCTCAGCCTGGGTGCTGGGCCCCGGGCCTGGGGCCGGCTGCTCGT